>NC_065579.1:66649247-66949247 GCF_024542745.1 Macaca thibetana thibetana | reverse complement strand
TTCCCTGGCACTCTGCTGCCTTGAAGTGGTCACAGAAGTTCTAGCGCTTCACTAAACAACTGTAACTATCAGAAGATGAGTTTGGGTTCCCCATATCAACAACAGGATAACTACTCTCTGTTCTTACCTTCCCCCTTCTGCTATTTTATCAACAAATAATTTAAAATTGAGCTTTTAAAATTTGGTATGTCTCCTCAAAATCTGGATTTCCTGTTTTAATGGAAGTAATGAGTTCACCAATTTTCTCCGTGGAATTTATATCTGAAGCTTTGTAGAAAATGATTTACTTTTCAGGATATGTTATACATTTTGGCAAAATTCTTCTCTTTATATTTTCTTGGTTTTCTGGCTCATTCACTGATCACCCACCCTGCGTATTCCATGGGACTTTGAATTGATAACCTCTCATTTAAAATGTTTAAAGTGCTCTATGGGATGTTAATGTGTTTTAAAATGTTGCTGTTGTTTCAGTGTTCTAACATGCGATCAACTTTGGAAATGTTTTCTATATATTTAAAAAGGAAGTATATCCTTATTTAAAGTATAGAGATTTATAGGCAACAATTAATTCAGTCTTACTATTTTATTCACTTTATATATAGATATATTTATTTTTATCTTTTATTTTTGACAAGTTGATCTCCCAAAGACTGAGTTATAAGTGATCCTATAACAGAAACACACACATATGAATGCACCTACACACTTACATACCACAAACACACACATGTATATTAAATAAAGGCAGTTTTCACTTTGCCTATTACTGTGAGACTGTTAAAATGACACCATACCAACTAAACTGTGCAAAGTAATCCTAATAGTTAATGGAAAAAATTGCAGTTGTTCAATAATCATTAAACATTTTTGTCAATCCGAAACTCTCTCATTGTTGGTTATAAACATATAGGAAAAAGAAAAAATAGTACAACTAATATTTAGTGTAACGTATTTTAATCATGAGAAACATTGAGAATTAAGCATTTTATGTCTGTATAAAAAATCTGAAAAGTAATTTGAACAATGTTTTGCCCTTCTCCCACTGTATACATTGCAACATGCAGCATTTTTCCTATGCCTCAATAGATTGTCATACTTCCTTTTAAATTTAGATCTACTTCTGACATTTTATTCTTTGCATTTTTAATATTATAAAATATCTGTAAAAATTCCTTGTGAGGTTTTTTTTCCCCCCCCAACATCAGTTCCTTTGGGAGTTCATCATTGTCACAACCATTTTCTCACCTGTGTGAATGCCTGTCTCAGCTCCTCCAGCTATGTAACTAGAGTCTCTTGAACAGTGTGCTTCAACATTCCTGTGATCTGCTATTTCTCATACAACTCAATTTATCTTTAATTCAAATTTCACTTTCAACATTGTCACTTTTCATTTACTTCCTGTACTTTAAATTTATGGGCCATTTCTCTCTTCTGATTATCCACTTTTGTAAAATGTCACATGAATTTATCACTGGGAGATAAGAAGGCAACACAACTATGTGCTTTACTGTCTGTATATAAACCAACAAATGCGCAGTGGCCAACCAAAGAAAAATGGTTTTTTAAATGAACGAATAGATCACTGAATATAATACGCTTCTGTTATTTACTTAATGATTAGTGGACTGAAGATTAGCAGCAAAATTTGTACTTCATGTACTTGTCAGAATTATTATACCATTGTAATAGAAATTTGAACCATTTTTGTACAACTGGTGTTATTTAACTAAATACCAAAACTGTGTAAAATTAGGACTATCTATACATTTAACCATATATACATGACATCCTTTTCTAACTGAAATTATTTTGTTCATGTTTTCATATAATGATAATTTTTATTGTGAGTTAGAAATCAAGAGATTACTCTTAGTCCTTATACGTTTGATTCAGGAATAAGAAGAGTTTAGTTCTGCAGTTTGCAAACTATAGCCAAAACCCAGCTGAGAACATTACCTATTTTTTTTTTTAAATTCTCCACAAGTTAAGAATGTTGTTTTCTAAATTGTTTAAATGACTGAATAAAAATAAGAAGACTAATGTTTAGTAAGGTGAAAATCATTTGTGATTTAAATTTTAGGGTCCAGAAATATTTTTTTTGAAAAAACATTCATTTACATACTACCTCTGGCTGCTTTCAAATTACAACAGCAGAATTGAGTGTTTGCAACAGAAGACGTCTGGCCCACTGATGGGAAATCTGCCATACTCTCCTTAGAAAGTAAAGACTTTATACATGAGTTATGTATGTATGGAGTATATACATATAAATGATACTATGTATATAATGTTACTAGTATATACTAGTAATTGACTACTATATCTGCCCTGTAGGTGACTTTTTTGTAGTTATTAAATTATACTTTTTTTCACCTTTGTGGCCTTTTGTCTTTAATTTTACTGTGTGTAAGACTAATATGTTTACTACTACCATTTCCTTTTTGGTTTGTCTGACTTTTTTCTATCCTTTTTTGTTAATGCTGTTGTTCTTACTCTTATTGTTTTAATTTAGTTGTGACAGTTATTTGTTCATGCAAGTGAACATCAATAATATTTGTCTATTATCCGGTAATTTAAATTATTTATGTTTATTAACATAGCAATATCTTTAGCCTTCAATTCCTCACCGTCCTTTTTTTTTTTTTTTTTTTTTTTTTTTAAGTTTTCTATTACTGTGTAACAAATTCTTTCAAATTCAGCAGCTTATAAAAATACCCATTTATGGCCAGGCACAGTGGCTCATGCCTGTAGTCCCAACAATTTGGCAGGCCGAGGTGGGCGAATCAGCTGAGGTCAGGAGTTTGAGACCAGCCTGGCCAACATGGTGAAATCCCGTCTCTACTAAAAATACAACAATTAGCCAGACATGTTGGCACGCATCTGCAATCTCAGCTACTCGGGAGACTGAGGCATGAGAATTGCTTGTACCCGGGAGGCAGAGGTTGCAGTGAGCTGAAATTGCGCCACTGCACTCCACTCTGGGCAACTAAAGGAGACTCCGTCTCACAATAAATAAATAAATAAATAAATAAATAAATAAAAAAAAATAAAATAAAACAAAACCAGACAAAATAAAATAAATCCATTTATTAGCTCACAGTTCTGTAGATCCGATGTTCAGGTATGGCATGGCTGGGTTCTCTGATCAAAGTCTCACAAAGCAGATATCAAGGTGTTGACTGGTGTAATTCTCTTCTGAAGATGGTGTTCTTTTTTACACTTATTCTGGTTGTTGCCAGAATTCAGGTCCTTGCTACTAGAGTTCACTTTCAGCTCCGAGAGGCTGTCCAAGTTACTTATCCTGTAGCTCCCTCCATCTTCAAAGCCAAAAATAGAGAATCTCCTTGTTTTGAATCATCCATCATACTTTAATACTTTGATTTCCTCTCCAGTAGGGGCCCTGTTCCTTTAAGTCCTCACCTGATTAAATCAGGCCCGCTGAGAATACTCTCCCTTCATAAAAGTCAACTGCGTTGGGACCTTAATACCTTATTTACATTGGCAAAATCCCTTTACAGCAGCACATTCGAATTTGATAGAATAATTGGGAGAAGATGTGCATATACTGGAGTCGGAAACTTCTGGGGGCCATCTTAACACTGCCTATGACATTTATCTCATTTTACACTGCCCTCATTTTGTACTTCCTTATTTGTTTTACATGTTTTTCCATATCTGTGGATTATTTTCTATACTATGGATTATTGCCTAATATTTTAGGGTTTGATTTTTTGCCTTCTTTCAGTAGCAGAAATGCTGCGCTTCCATCTTAACAAAAATTAGGATAGACTGCAAAGTGTTTACTCAATCCAGCTTGATTGGGACTTATTTTTTATTTAAATTTGTCAGGTCTTTTATCCTCAGGATGCCAGAAAACCAAAAAAAAAAAAAAAAAAAAAATCAAATGTTTGTACCTTTTAACCTTTCTCCAGCAGTATTTTGGATTAACATATAAGTAAATTGTTAAGATACCATTTGTAAACAAATGTCCAGATTTTTAACAACACTTTATGTAATAATATTTTTATAAAATAATACTTATTAGAAATTGAACTCTCTAAAAAGATTGATAAGTGAATTTTATGACTAAAAATTAGATTTATTTTTACTAATCTAATATCAGTATTCATCAAGGTCATTGTGAGTAAATAATTAGACTTTTTTTAAGGGTTTAAGACTCTCATACTGCTATAGATATTTTCATTTCTAACTCTCCAGTTCTAGAATTAACTGCTCTCAGCCTTAAAAGTTGAGATATTGAGGGAACATCACAAACCAAATAAATGGAAAGACACATTTTAATGTTCCTTGTCACTAGCAAGGCCTATCTTTTTGATGTAAGATTGGCCTTGTCCTGCTGTGTGAGACACAAAAGATCTCTCTTCGGGTTCACTGCTGGTTCAGTGGCCTGCTGTGATTTCCCCCGAGTCAATAGTTGTGAGCCTGTCTGTTGACTATCATTTGAGATAATAAATCTTGATCTTCTCTATAGTAAAAGTCAATATCCACTTAAGCTAAGAAAATAACAGTGTTTTCTTTTATTGTAAAACAGGAATTGCCTACACCTTGTTTGACCTAATCAACTAATCTATTTCCTGTGGTGAAACCCATTTTGACGTCTTCTGATTGGGGGAAAGAATACTATGGACAGTCACTAAAATGTCAAGATGCTGTGATTTACTTCTCAAAATGCTTTTTCCAATTTAGATGGGGAGATTCCTACCATGAAAGTTATAAACTCAGGTTTACTGACTTTACTATTATCTGTGACTTGTATGAAGCCAAGAATTTGTTTATTTGCTAATATTTTAATTTATCTTTAAAAGTAAAATTGTGCTGAGACATAACTTTGAATAATTGCTTCACCATTCATTATCAATTTAATCATGTGGATAATATTTAAAATACAAACTTTGTAAGCAATAATTTGCAAGTGAAAAAAGTTGCCAATTGATGGTAATAATTATGTTTACTTTGAAAATTAAATATTATTTTATTCCTAAATAGTTTTGACATAGAAATGTATATGAGTCACATAATAAAAATGAAGAATTTTTTTTTTTTTTTTTTTTTTTTTTTAATGTGGCTTAAGTTTCCCGTTTACTAACTGTGCACAGATAGGATTGAGACAGGTAATATCCATTACCTGACATTCCAGATAGATTAATAATCAAGATCTCATATTAAAATATCCTTTTAAACTGCATCATTTCTTTAATTTTTAATTCCAAGCCAGCAAAGAATTGAATGTTCTTGGCTTTCTTTTACCTGAATTTTCTCACTTTAGACATCTCCATATGCTCCATCCATAGGTATTTTGATTATCTAATTATTATAAAACTTGTTAACTTTGAGTTTTCCCTCAGGATTTCTCCTCCCCACATATTCCATTTCATACTTTAAGGTTCAGCCATAGCAATATTTAAAAAAACAAAAATCTAGGTTTTCAAAGAATAGTAAGTTTTCATATAATAATGGTGGCTAACATAATCTGTATCTTCCCATTTTAAGAAATGTACATATTAAACAAAGATGATAAACTGTGCATAACTTAAACCTTCTGATAGTAGGGAAATACTTTATAATAGCAAAGCATCATGCAGGGTTAGGTGGAAACCACACAAAAAAATATAATTAATTTAACTTGATATTATAAGTCATGGAATATATATTAAATCATTTGCCACAAAAAATACCACATTAAATGAGAAAATACTTGCAACAGGTCTAATATGTAGGAGTTCAGATATTGGCAACTGGGAAATCAAAAGAGGTTGAGTTTGAAGTTTAAGAAAGGCATTGCTTCTGGGAAATTGAGTTTACTTAAATAGAGGAGCTGTCACTTGTAAATCTGAGGGACACAAAAGGTGGAAATGAAGAAGCTGGTGGACACATAATAATATTACAAAAATCAAAAAAATAATACAAATTCAACTTCTTAAAATGGCACGATTGATTGTAAAAACCTTACTTCATTTTGCCAACAAAAGAGAATATTCTCGAACTAAGAAATGTAGTTATTAATTCTATCAGTTATTCCGTTACTGCTAATCCAAAAAATTGGAAGTGTTACAAAACAAACAATAATGGTGGACACACCCATTTAAAGTTAACTTAATAAGAAAATAGGGGAATGAAAACACTAGTTTGATTTGTAAATTAGTTTTCACAAACTAGTATGGGCAGGTCTAGTATATTATACTTCTCCATCATTTCTTGATCACTTCTTTTCTTGTGAGCAAGATATTCCAGGTGAACCTTGTATTTTTCCTGCTCAAGCTCAGGGGTCAGTCATTTCTCCCAGGAGGAAAATTCTTTCTAAAGCATAACTAAGAGCAGAGAAAAACACTGTAATCTAGATTACATGTATTTACACAACCATTTATAGATATATAGAAAGACTTCAAATCAGAAATGCACAAACTCATAACAGCTGAACATAGAATGAGTTAATAAATTACAAGTCTTCTAAGAGGTGGTAAATGAGACGAGTTGTAAAAATTAAAAAAAATCAAGAAATTAAAATGAAATCAAGAAATAAAATATGTCAGAAAGGGATCCATAAGGCAGACAAAAAATATTTGTTATATATATAAGTACCTAAAAACTATTTTTGAAAAAAATTGCTGCTTACTCCAAAATTGGCACAGAATGGTCAACTCACACATATACTAACAAAACTATTTGAAGTTGAAGATAAAAATAAAATCCTTTGGTCTAGGGCAGCCAAGTAAATAAATCATGTCTGTTATGAGCAAATGAATATCAATTAATCCTCAGTCTTCCCTTCAGCAATCCACGCACGAGCACATAAATATTTTTTATGAAACTCATAGAAATAACATGAAAATGAAGGATTTTATAGTCAGTACACTGTTCTTCAAATGTAAGGAATATAGGAAAATGAGCAATCCAACACACATATGAAAGCATGTAAGAATTCAAGATAAACTGTGTTATGAGTCTTTCGCTAAAGACAACCAGAAGGGAAGATTCACTATATAGAGGAGGGAAAATTTGGCAAAAACACTGAATATGGGTATTACATATATTTTATTGTAGATTTAAAACTATAACAACATAGAAATAAATAGTTTGAGTATTCTGTAAATTATATATGTTATGGCATATTTGAAAATAAAAATTTTATTAATATTGAGAAAATAAGAGAGAAAATGGAAAAAAGATCGATACAGAGGAATTAAAGGATATTCAAAAGATATCTTTTAAAGCTGACAAAATATTTGAAAGTAAAAGAGTACTAGAGCTTCATTAAAGCTATTACTTTATGAAGTAGATAAAATAAAAGTTTCTTAAACATCAAAACAAATTAAAATAATATTAATAGGCGGGGTACGGTGCCTCACGCCTGTAATCCCAGCACTCTGGGAGGCCAAGGCGGGCGGATCATGAGGTCAGGAGATTGAGACCATCCTGGATAACATGGTGAAACCCCATTTCTTCTAAAAAATACAAAAATTAACTGGGTGTGGTGGCATGCACCTGTACTCCAAGCTACTCAGGAGATTGAGGCGGGAGAATTGCTTGAACCCAGGAGGCGGAGGTAGAGGTGAACCAAGATCTCGCCACCGCACTCTAGCCTGGGCAAGAGAGCAAAACTCCATCTCCAAAATAAAAAAAAGATTAATAAAGGCATACAGAAAAGAAAGTAAAAATGAACACAACAAATGAACATACTACATATAAAAATATAGTATTGTATGACAGAATAGGGACTTATCATTCAATGTTATTAATACCTATAAATGGATTAACTATTCTATTAAATGAAAAAAAATAGATTAACTTACATGGCAAATTCCAATTGTGTGCTATATAAAAGTCACTCTGAAGAGGAGATTTATAAAGATTAATTATAAATGGTAACCAAATATATATAATAAACTAGCAGGAATTGTGATTCTGATATTAGACCTGGTTGAATTTAGACTAAAAAAGGAGCTAACTCAACAAAGATTTGCAGTTCACATAGTGAAGGTTTTATTTCACAGTGAAGATATGACATTAAGAGTATCTGTACAACAAATAAAACAACAATAATCTCCTTAATTCAGATTTTTTTTAAGTAAGGAGAAATTAACTAAATTACAAATAATAAAAATTTTCATCCACTGCTCTTATTTCAAAACCGATCAAGTGGTTGAAGAAAAGTAAAGCTCTGGAAAACCTAAACAACACAAACAATAAAATTTTATAGGAAGATGATAAAAATTATAGCTTCTTCTAAACCACATGTGACATAGCTAAAATATCTTGTCATATAAGCTCACATAAAATCTCAAATAAGCAGAAATAATTCAGATGATACTCTTTAATTGAAAGATAGAACTAAATATTAATTATAAAATAAAATATACAATGACTTTCTGTTTATTAATTAAAATACCTATATATCATATATCCTATAATATATGTGGAGTATATGTTTTTTTTAAACTTTTTCTTGATTAAAAGGGGAAAACACATGCATACATTTCAGAATTTCAAAAGATAAAACTACTTTGTAAGACAATGGTTAGACAACAATCCCCAACCATTTGTTAACTTGAATCATTGGAACAATTATTCATCATTTTGTTGCCTTGTAACTTTATAGTGTTTTCTCACTTTGGGAAAATCGATTTATTCTACTTCTTAAGTCTGGGCTTGGCCTTATGACTTTGTGAGCAGTGGAATCATAGCAGATATAATGCCAGAAGAGACTTGAAAAGCACTTGCAAATATATATATATTTTAAATCCATTTTGTACTTTTATTGTTTTAATAGAACATATTTAAACTGCCCAGAGTGAGGATGAGAAATATGTGAGGAAAAGAGCCAACCAAGTTAGACAAGTTTCCCCAAGGCTCTTGGGAGAAATGACTGATTCTGCTGACTGACTCTGTTGGCTAGGCCGGGAAAATACAAGAAAAGCCAGGAATACATGTTTCATCACAAATGCTACATATATCCAATTTAATTAAATAGGAAGTCATGAGTCCCAAAATATGTGAATTAGTAAATTAACAAATAGAAGGATAAAGAAAACATTATCTTTTAATTAGGACACCAATGGAAAAAGTATAATGAAAAACATAGTAAATCCTTACTTGTAATATTTTATTATAAAAACTTACTCAGTGAGAACTATCAATGGATGTTATAACCAGAGAGGAAGCGTCTGGTGAAGAACAATATATTTATACAGCCTCAAAATGTTTCCCCGCAAATGACTTTTAACTAGAAAAGAGAAAGAAATAACTTTATAGCAAAGATGTGATCAAAGTGAAGATCACTAGTAATGAAAAAATAAATAAATAAATCATGTGCTCCATGATAGATGCAATGAAAAGAGTGCAGCATATCAACTGTGGTATTCCAACATCAGATTAACACAAATTGTGCTTCACTCTACAAATAACTGGCTTGCACACATAAAAATGTCAATGTTAACATTATAGGGATTAGTCCCGGTATGCAAGCTTATGAGACATGAAGAAGGACTAATTGTTCCAGATTAAAGTAGGCTAAAGAGACATGGCAAATAATATAACATATGTCATCCTGAATTGGAAACTTTGTAGATTTTTTAATGAAGGCCAGTATTGGGACAATCAATAAACTTTAAGGTCTATAAATTAGATAATAAAGAGTAAGACATTAGAGTTTTATACTTAGATTATATGAGAGACTCTTTTTGTTCTAGTGAAATACACTGAAGATTGGGGAGTCAAGTCATTTTTGTAACTTGCTCTCAAATGATTCACAAAAAATAATAATATGATTATATATGGAGAAAATTACAAAGCCCACTGACAAAATATTAACTATTGAGGAATCTTAGTGAAAAATATATATATGAATTCTTTATATATTGTTCTTGTTCTTAGAAGACACATATTAAAATGTGTCTCCTAAATCACAAAGTCATAGTATGTTTAAATATTTTGAAATTTAACCTCTAGACACAAAACCTCTAGATACTAAATCTCTATGAAACCAGTAGGTTTCAGTTTTATCCAGCCCCTATTCAAGATGGAGTTGCTCTGGTTCAAATACCTCTGACATTAGGTTATAAAGTAGATAGATAGCTACATAGGTGTATAGAGACAGATTGCTTGTATGTCTCTCCCATTATATATTAAGTTACCTAGATTTAGAATTATGTATTAATTATCTCATATTCTTAAGGACAAACATACTGCCTAAGATCAAGAAATGTTTAGTAAAAAATATTGTAAATGAATATACCTACATATGCACATATGCATACATACATATATAAATGCATATAAAATTATTGAAAAGCATCAAAACTATTTTTACAAATAATTTTTATGTAAGTAGATCTTAGGATTCTTACAGACATATCTTAGGGACCACTTCGTAGAATAGGCTTCAATGTGAAGAAAAATTTAGATAGCCAAATAAATAGATTTATATAACCCAGACCGTATATTTTTGAGAACAGTTTTCAATAATAGGTTTTGTATATTAATATTCCTAATAAGATAATTTAAAAAAATATTGCATGGCTGAAACAAAAATAAATTTATTTGTGTTTTGGGACCTTTCTTTTCTGTAATGGTGAAGTAAAAGCACAAGAATTCACTGATTCTTTAATATGTGCCAGAATAATTTCAAGACATAATGTAAAAAAATTTTTTTATTTCTCCGTATAACTCTAAGAAGTAAGTCCTCATTTTTTCAGATAAAGGAATTATGACATAGAAGTATTAAGCAAAATTTTTCTGATTATTTGAAAGTGAAAGATACTGGATTTGATCACAGATTTCTAACAAATTCACATCAATAGATGCAGTAGTATCTTGGGTGATACTGCAAAAGTAACAGAATAAACACATCTTTAGCAAATGCAGAACTCCCATTCAAGAAAAACAAGCCACTTTCTAATTTTTCTAACTTCTTTGACCGGGAAGCTATGAAACATTATATAATAGCTGCTAGTCACTTTAAATGAGAAAATAATTAGAGACACAATATTGAGGAGAGGGGTTGTAATTAGCTTTCAGAGGAAATTAATGAGGGAAAGGATTTCCTGCAAATGGAAAGGAAAAATGGGACAGATCTTGTATCCAAGATCAAATAGCTAGCTCATAATAGAACACTTTATAGTAAGTCAATGAATATATCTCAGTGTTTGAGTTGAAAGATGAGAATAAAGAGTAAGCCATTGGAAAAGAAGAGTCGGGAAAAAGTGCCATTACTTGAGTAACAAGAGAATGAATATGAGGGACTAGAGCAGGGAAATTTTGACTCTCATCTAAAAAGCATTACAGTGGCTTTGGTTTCATGTCTGAAAACTAATAAAGAAATAGTTCAATAAACATAGACTCTCCTGCTAGAGGCTATCCTTGATAACACTGTGATAGGGTGGTACTACAGGTATGAGTAACACATACATATTTTTGTACTATTCTGATTCATGAGAGTTCATCAATAGTAGGGTTTTTTTTTCAAAATATTAAGATTTCTATACTTTATACTTTAAATTTTTAAATGGTATTTATATATTCTTTTATTTGATCTCTATAAAAATAATGTGGGGACATTGAGACAGATATAAATGTCATCTTTATTTTTTATATAAAAATAATTAAGATGCAAAGTGGTTATGTATAGTTACTACTGGTCAGAAAGCTAGTGAATGGCGAAATGGTGAAGTTAGGACCAAAACCACTGTCCAAACTTCCAAAACATGAGGGTATAAGTAGAATTCCCTTTAGGTTTTTTTGTTTGTTTGTTTGTTTGTTTGTTTTTTGAGATGGAGCCTCACTCTGTCACCCAGGCTGGAGTGCAGTGGCACAATCTTGGCTCACTGCAACCTCCGCTTCCTGGGTTCAAGCCATTCTCCTGCCTCAGCCTTCCGAATAGTTGGGATTACAGGTATGCACCAAGATGCCTGGCTAATTTTTGTATTTTTAGTAGAAATGGGGTTTCACCACGTTGACCAGGCTGGTCTTGAACACCTGATCTCAGTTGATCCACCTCCTCAGCCTCCTAAGGTGCTGGAATTACATTTAGTTCGTATTTACATATATGTGTATATAACTGAATGATAAAGTGTCCTTTGTAAAATAGTACTGGATACACAGTAAGTGTAAATATGAACAGTTATCTTTTAATTTTACTAAAACACAGGGTTTTACAAATGAAAAGTGAGGCTTTGTTATTAATAAGCAAAACTATTAATAAGCAAAAAATATAGAACTAAGATATTCAAATATAACGGGCAAGGAAAAATAAATGTGGACCTTTGGAGTCTTGTAAAAAAGAAAAATGAAATAATATTAGTAATTCAGTTAAGATTTTTTAGATATAGAACTATTAGGAATAGCCTTATTTTCAAGTTTGATAAGAAAGAAAGGAATATTAAAACCAAAAGAACCATATTGATTGAGAAGCTTACTCACAATTGGAATGTGTCTCATAGAATTTAATTGAAGGAAGATGGATGGGAGTTAAAAAAAAATAAAAAAGATAAATGAGCTATGTGTGATCATTAACATATAGATGCTTCTTGACTTACAATGGGCTTATATCCCAACAAACTCATTGTAAGTTGAAAATATTGTATGCATAAAATGCATTGAATACACTTAATCTACATCACATCGTAGTTTAGCCTAGCCTACCTTAAATGTGCTCAGAACACTTACATTAGACTTTGTGTAAGATGATTTTGCCTAACTGTAGGCTGTTTTATAATTAAGTGTTGAATCTTATATACTACATATTACTATCCCAGGAAAATATTAAAATTCAAAATTTGAGGTACGTTGAAATTGCAACATTCCCCTATGATTTAAAGTTGAAAAATAGTAAGTAGAGCCACCATAAGTCAAGCACTGTTTGTACTAGGAATTAGAGGAGAGTTGGAGAGAAGGACACATATAATGATCTGAGTAACTATTTATTTAATGTGCCTGACACTTCAACACTCCTCTAACCTTGGAGGTAAAGAGATAGAGAGTGAGAAAGGAAACTTGTGTGAAACAATAACAATGGAGTATGGCAGAATCAAATGATTTCCTAGAGGGGACACTAAACCAAAAAGAGGAGAGGCATACGCTTTACAATAAACAGTCACTGATTTTCTCTCAGTTAAAAGCAGTCAATGTGTCCCAAACCAATGCCTTACATTAGTTGAAAAATTGTAATTTTCCCCAATTGGTAAATCTCATCAAAATATAGAACTCTGTTTAGCCTTGCTGAATAACCTTCATTAAATTATAAAAACAACAATTAAGAAGTGAGAAAGAAAAACACTATTTACATTTGGCATTTCAACCATGAAATTTTGACTTGCAAGCTTTTAAAGGATTTGTGTAATTGCTAAAACATTTTGGAAGCTATATGACTTTAGCTGGTATTTGTTAACACCTCTATTCCTTCTAGGCAATCATCTGTACAAATTGGGTTCAAGTCTGTAGGTATGTTTGGGCATCACATACAGTTATTATTTTCTATATAATAACCAAAGAAATATTAATATTTGTGTCAAAGAAGAAACAATGCAAATAAAAATGTCAAAGCTGTAGACATTTTTAATATTCATAGGGTACGAATGATAGGAACATTTCTAGGAAATATGATGTAAGTTTCTGTAACAAGTCAAAATCACCAAAATAAGATTAATACTATGAAATTTGAGAGCTTCTTTAGCGGTCTTGGAAAGTGAACTTATCTACTCTTACGCTTTGACCTGAAAAACAGCATTTCACTCATGTATTGCTTCCAGGATGAGGATATCCATCTAGCAGACAAAACAACTCTAGAAATCAATGGGATTACAAGTTGTAGCTAAATCTCCAACAGATAAAAAGGTAACAAGTATAAAGGGTCTCAGGGATTTGCAAGATGGTGTGACAGCACAGATAAGGCTTCAACTGAAGTTGTACATTAACTGGATGATTATTAGGTTGTTGCACAAAATATTTCAGTCACTCCATTTAGTAAGGTTTCAATTTATCAGAACACAGTGGCAGGTATGAACAAAACTAGGCTTGGTGTCTGGCAACTTAGAACTTATAATAAAATTGGAAATTTACTCTCTGGGAAGAAGACTAAAGACAATTTATATAGAATGAATGTTATTCAACTTTATATCCAGTATTAGATATAACTAGGATGGATATTTAAGTATTAAGTGCTATTATAAGGAAAGTTCCTTGAATAAGTGAAAGAACATGTATTAGAGAAAGGTCATTGCAGGAGGGAGAAATTTCTTATGCCAAAACTTGGAGACAATAAACATAGTAAATTAAAAACATATATATTAAGTATGGAGGTCACATAGTAGAGAAAGAGAAAAAAATTACTGAGATGAAGAGAAACAAAGCTGTTTTAGTGAAGTTTTGATCAATGTGTAAAATTTCAAGTGAATATGCTTCACCTGTGGCAGTTTCTTAAGAAACTCAAATGAGGAAATGTCAATTTACCCAATTTATTGCAATACATTTTAGAAGTAGTTTGCAAAGTGAGTTGGTGAATGCAAATGCAGGAAAGGCGTTATATTGGTTAGAACCGCAAGGCTTTGAGAAGCCAAATTCAGGGTGGCTATAAATGGAGCAGTTTGCAGTTGCCCCAAACTATATAGCATTCTTTTATTTAATCATAACAAGTTAATGTTAAAGACCTTACTAATTTTATAGATTATTGAAAAAATACAGCTTGAATAACACTTGTTCACATGACTATTTTTATTTTTTCCTATTGTTCTGTGGGTGACACATGAATATTTTAGATAGAAATAATCACAGTAATAATATCTCTGTAATCTCATGGGGATGTTTGTGTGCGTGTCTTGGGGGGAGCATATGTGCACGTGAATGTGTGTGTGGTGCCCATGTTGTTAAAAGGTGTTCACAATAAATGGTTATGCAATTTAATATTTCCTGAAATATGTACTGTCATTTATATGATGAAATATTGTTAGTGGATTTTTTGTCTTCCATATATTGAACTTTGTAAGTAATTATTCATTTTAAAATATTTTCATTATGTTCTTTTGGTAAATTTCTCCAAGCAAATCTGACACAGTCAAATGCAAGGATATCTAAATCTCCTCTAATGTACTGCCATACATTTTCCTAAAGAATTTCTACCAATTTACTTTAAATTAGTGTCTTTAAATTTATTCTTCTACTATTCCAAACTACCATTTTCGTTTTTAAACAATATAAAATTTAAGAATTTAAATTAAAAAAAAGTTTTAAAAGATCTTAATTATTACTTGGCATGAGAATTACAGGAAGGTAAAGTTGAACATAGTCTCAAATTTGTTTTAAACCCCTTTAAATTGTCACAGTTTCAAAAGTTATTCTTAGAGTTCTTCAAAAGAATAGTATTTCTTTAGATAAGAGTAAAAAACATTCTCTGTCACCAGAGTTACCTCTGCAAACACTGATTTTGTTTTTAACAGATAAAGATATAAGTTGTGCTATTATAATTCTCTTTTTAAAATCTCTGCCACTGTCCATTGAGATAGAAACCATCAGTTCTATATTTATATGTGAAGATGCTAAAATTTAAAGTATTCAAATAGCTTTGCTAATGTCATAGAGTTAATATATAGCAAAACTACAAATAGTAAAGTATACATTTTATTCAGTTATGTCTCACAATGCAATAATGTATATTCCTAGGTGTTACTACTTTTCATGGTGTTGTTGTGAAAGTAGTTTTGTCAGGTAGTTAAATAGACATTAGCAGCTGGGAGGGGGTAAAATAAGAGAACAGAAAGACTGGCCCTAAAACAGCAGGCCATGATCCACCTAAGTTCAGCCCCAGAACCACCTGCCCTAAACTCACTAACAGATGCAGTTTGTGGTAGAGTCGGTGGCCAGCATATCCTGCAGAAGGAGAAACTAGGTCACAGGTGGAAATCCCCTAAAGTGGCAAATGCCCAGTAGCATAGAACTGTGTCCTTAGATTCACTCCAAGCTCATTATACCATCAATATAATAAGATTTACATGTGGTTTTACCCCGTTTCCCAGTGAGATGGTCTCAATGACTTATGGGTAAGAATATGCAGTTTGATTTAGCTATGTAACCGTAAAAACTGCCAATAAAATGACATCATCCTGTCACTCAGACATAGCCGGAACCTCAACTCCTCCCAGAAAATCCTCATAAGAGCCCAAGTTTTGTAAAGAGGGGATGATTTCACTTCTCAGAAATCAATCCACTCTCTCTTTGAGAGTACATTACTGTGCTTCAATAAACGTCTCTTTAAGCTTGCATTTTGGTGTTAGTTTGCAATTCTTTGCTCACTGTCACAAGAACCAAGATTGCTGGCCCAGAGCTTCAACTATGTTGACCTGCTCAGTTATAGGGTCCGTCGCAACGTGGAATTCCCAGTAACATTTTTATTACATTTTCTAATTTGTTATTTTTGTACAGGAAGATCAGTAATTTTTATTGCTCTTTTACCTGCCCTATTTACCCAATTATATTATTAATTATGAAAGTCTTACGTTGTTTTTTGGATATTCTGAATATTTTTTGCAAAACCATTTGGTCTCTCATGAATACATAATTTAGTAAAATATTTATAATTAGATTTTACTCAGTTTGGAGAGATGAAAAAAGAGTTAGGAGAGGAAGAGGGAGAGAGAAAAAGAGAGATAGTGATGAAACAGAAAATAGTAAAACCCCGATTTAGGAGTGCGGCTGTGAAAACGGAAAGGAAGGCAGACACTCCAGCCCGGGTGACAGAGTAAGACCCTGTCTCGAAACAAAAACAAGAACAAAAGTACGGACTGAAAAGAGGAAGGCAGAGATGAAAGAAGCATTAAGAAAATAAAACTATATATAAATTCATAAACACTTTGAAAAGTGAACAAGAAAGAGAAAGTCATTAATAATGACCCTAATATTTTGTATCTAGGGATTCCTCATGTACAAGACCAAGATACAATTGAAAGTTAAAGTTAGAGTCAACATACATGTCTTTTCTATCATAATAATGTGTTCAAAATTGTATGATACTACCTATGAGACAGATTAGTTGAAGAAGAGATAGATGAGCTAAAATTAGAGTGTGATTATAAGAAAAAAACAAGAAAGAAATACATAGAAACTATTCATAGTTAAAACAATAAAACTTATATATGACTTAAAAACAAGGGTTATTATTCCTATGCTGTAAATCAACTGTTGTGTTATAAATTATTCTCAATATGCTATATAACCTTACTACTTACCATTTAGGAGCTTTCAAGTTACTATACAAGCAAGGAAAGCATTGACATTTGATATTGGGGTCTATATGAGGGAAACTGTGATTAAAGAAACAATGCTAATTAAATGTGGGTGGTCGACATTACATAACAAAATCTTGTCTGCAATGCTATCTTTAGAAAATAATATTTGAAATTTCACCAACAATATTTTGGGAAACACACTTTTCTTCAGAACAAGTAAAAGTTATTTCATATACCAACGTTTTCTGGCTTGTAATATCTATGATATAATTAGAACAGCTTGGGAAAATTAATTCCTGGAATATTTGACTAATAATTAAAAATTTGCCACTTTTAATGGAAAGGTGGGATATTTAACTTGAACATCTAATTTGTCTTTAAGTAATTTAGGAAAAAGTTTTATTGTTGTTTCTAGAGATAGAAATACACTATATATTATGATGATTATTCCCTTTTCAAAACACTGTAACATTAGAAATCTTTGTGTATTTTGTCCTCTCTAAAGTCTTTTGTTATAAAATTTCAATTTTAACCAAGATATTTTAAAAATCTAAACGCAAAATTTAAATTGTGTAATTCAATAATACTTTTAGAAATTATTTTCATATTTTTTAAAAGCAAAGTAAAATGTTTAAAAATATAGGCAAATGTATTAATAAAAGTTTTTATATTTGCCAAATGTTTTAAATGTGTTGCTTTAAACTAGGTTGTTTTCTGTTCAACAACAATTTAAAAGTTGTCCCATATCTATCTGTTAATTACCTCAATTAAACCATTTCACAATGTATAGGCATTTTAAAACAATGTGTATGTGATAAATATGTATGATTTTTAATTGTCAATTAAAATAAAAATGATTTTAAAATAAGATAATCAGATAGACAATACAAAATGAACGCATTCTATGCAAATCCGGTTTAAATGTAGTAACCTTCTCAAAAATTATCTCTTTACATGAAAAGTGAAATAGGGTTTTTTTTTAAAGTGTTACTTACATTGAAAGCTACTTAACAGGCCGGGCGCTGTGGCTCAAGCCTTAATCCCAGCACTTTGGGAAAGGCGGGCGGATCACGAGGTCAGCAGATCGAGACCATCCTGGCTGACACGGTGAAACCCCGTCTCTACTAAAAAATACAAAAACTAGCCGGGCGAGGTTGCGCTGTAAGCTACTGGGGAGGCTGAGGCAGGAGAATTGCGTGAACCCGGGAGGCGGAGCCTGCAGTGAGCTGAGATACTGCATTGGGCGGCAAGCGAGACTTCTCAAAAAAAAAAAAAAAAAAAAAAAAAAAAAAAAAAAAAAAAAAAAAAGAAAGCTACTTAACAATCAATTGATTGGCTAATGATAACCCGTAAGTAGATTCAATTTTAAGTACAATTGCCAAGTATAAAATACATAAACTTTAAGATTATATTATTTTTTCACTAATGTAAAAATAGAGCAGGTCTGTATTAGTCTGTTGTCACGCTCCTAATAATGACATACCTGAGACTGGGCAATTGACCAAAAAAAAAGGTTTATTGGACTTACAGTTCCCCATGGCTGAGGAAGCCTCACAAAAACGGCAGAAGGCAAGGAGAAGCAATTCACATCTTATGTGGATGGAGGCAGGCAAAGAGAGGAGCTCCTGCTGGGGAATTCCTCTTTTTAAAACCATCAGATCTTGTGAGACTTATTCACTGTCATGAGAACAGAATGGGAGAGACTTGTCCCTATGATTCAATTATATCCCATTTGGTCCCTTCCACAACATGTGGTAATTCAAGGTGAGATTGGGATGGGGATACAGCAAAATGATATCATTCTGCTCCTGGCCCCTCCCAAACCTCACATCTTCACATTTCAAAACCTTATTCTTTCCCCACAGTCCCCCAAGGTCCTTACTCATTTCAGCATTAACTCAAAAGTCCACAGTTCAAAACCTCATCTGAGACAAGTCCCTTCCACCTATGAGCCTGTAAAATCAAAAGCGGGTTACTTACTTCCTAGATACAGTGGGGGTACAGGCATTGGATAAATACAGTCATTCCAAATGGGAGAAATTGGACAAAACAAAGGGCTTACAGTCCCCATGCAAGTCCAAAATATATTGAGACAGTCAAATCTTAAAGCTCTAAAATGATCTCCTTTGATTCCATGTCTCACATCCAGGTCATGCTGATGCAAGACGTGGGTTCCAATATTTTGGGCAACTCCCTCCCTGTGGCTTTGCAGGGTACAGCCTCTCTCCCAGCTGCTTTCATGGGGTGGTGTTGAGTGTCTGCAGCTTTTCCAGGCACACAGTGCAAGCTGTTACTGGATTTACCATTCTGAGGTCTGTAGGACGGTGGCCCTCTTCTCATAGCTCTACTATGCAATGTGCTAGTAGAGACTTTGTGTGGGAGCTCAGACCCCACATTTCCCTTCTGCACTGCCCTATCCCAGATTTTCCATGAGAACCCCGCCCCTCATGGAGGGGAGTGACTTAGGAAACCCCACCCCTCACGGAGGGAGTGATATGGTAAACCACTGTTACAATCATAATGCAAAACTGTTCCTTCACCCAAAATAACTCACTCTTGCTATCCCTTGCATCCACATCTTCCTCTTACTGGCAACCAGTAATGAATTCTCCATCACTATAGTTTTGTCTTCTGGAAAATGTCTAAAAATGAAATCACAAAGTATATGACTTTTTAGACTGACTTGCTTTTCTCATTATACAGCTTTGGAGAGTCATCCAACTTTTCAGTCATTTTTAGCTGTATCGAATTTCATCATACAGATGCTTCACTCTTTGTTTTTCCATTAAAGGACATTTGTTTTGTTTCTTGTTTTGAGCAATTATGAAGAAAGCCATCATATAAATTCATTTTTTTTTTTTTTTTTTTTTTACTTTAAGTTCCGGTATACATAAGCAGAACGTGCACGTTTTTTATGTAGGTGCCATGGTGGTTTGCTGCACCTATCAACCAGTCATCTAGGTTTTAAGCCCCACATGCATTAGATATTTGTCTTACTGCTCTCCCTCCCCTTATCCTCCACCCTTCGACCCGGTGTGTGATGTTCCCCTCCCTGTGTCCATGTGTTCTCATTGTTCAACTCCCACTTATGAGTGAGAATATGCGGTGTTTGGTTTTCTGTTCCAGTGTTAGTTTGCTGAAGATAATGGTTTCCAGCTTCATCCATGTCCCTGCAAAGGACAAGAACTCATTCTTTTTATGGCTGCATAATATTCCATGATATATATGTGCCATATTTTCTTTGAGAATGTAAGGTTTTGTTTCTCTAGCGTAAATACCTAAAAGTAAAATTGCTGCATCATTTGGTACATTTATGTTTTAATTTATAAGAAATAACAAACTGTTTTCCAGAGTAGCTGTAACATTTTGCATTTTCAGCAGTAATGCAAGAGAGTTTCAGTTGCTCTACATTCTTGTCATCACATGGAATTGTCAGCAGTTTTCCTGTTACTCTAATATATATGTACTATTTGAGTCTTTCAATTTAGGAACACAATACATTGATATTTTTAAAACACTTTAAATTTTACTGAACATACACACATGTAACAAATGCACAGGACACGTAAATCATACTATCTAAATATGTCGTATTAGTAATTTGATAGCAAATATGAGTGACTCAGAAATACATGTAATCATAATAACGGTGTAACCTGAATTCTGTAAATAACTAAATATATTTTATAGTTGCTTAGTTTGTGGTTTTTTTAAAAAAAATGTTGACTGAAATAATTTAAAGCAATACTTAGTTTAAAAATAGAAGAAGAAAATAGAAGAAAACAGGACTCTGATCAGTCTGAGTCCTGTTAAACACTTAAACCAGTATGGTTGTTAGAACAGTTCAGCAAGCTAGGATTCAAAGGAATCTAAGTCCAAATTCCTCCTTTTAAAGATGACCTGACACCAGATAAGTTAAACAAGTTGCCTAAAGTCAATAAGAATTCACCTTAAGAGAACAAATTTTGAATCCTCACAACTGTATCTTCTTCATTTAACCTTCTTTATTAAGCAGATTGTAAGGAAATAGAAATAACACATCTAAGAAACAGTCCAACGCTCACACCAAATGGTGTATTGTGAAAGTTCATAAAGAAGATATCAAATTAATTGTAAGGTCACTTTAAAGATGTTTGGCAACTACTGGAGCATAGTTATAAAATAATAGCTTTATTTTCTGTGCAAATAAGGGTTTCTCTGTTGAAAGTATTTGGTCTGTATGAAGATAAATGAGACATCTAATTTTTCTAGACTGCCATGGGGCAAGACTAATTTAAATTTACCTTATAAGAACCAACAAGGTTTTTCTATTTTAGAAAAAATGACTTTCTTTTTAGTTAAATAGGGCAGTTTTAATCTATAGTTAGTTCATTTTCATACTTGCTTAGAGCCACCTCTTAATTTTGAGAAAGATGTATAAACTTAGTAGACAAAAATTAAAGATCTAGAAATCAGGGACTCTTCCAAATCTTGGCTTATATTCCTAATCACTTTCCACATTGGCTAAAATTCTACATTCTGTTGAATTATGGCAACTTTTGCAAAACGAATTACATTCTGAAGATGCAAAATGAGTTTTGAAAAGGAAGTTTTGAATACCAATGGTTATTCAGCGAGCTTTGACTACATGAAATTGCCAGACATGCTGGAGACATTCCATTCACTCCTGTAAGTATGTACTCCACACTTCACCTTGTTCTGTTTTCTGGGAACTTGAGCTGTGTGACCTACATGGCAGGGATCCCTTGTTTCTTCTCTTCTTGAATCTAGCCAGTGCAGAGAGCTGCAGGAGAAATTGGGAAGAAGGGCAAGTGAGATTGAGATATTTATTCTTCTGGCTTTCCTACTGTGACATAACTGAAGGCTGGTTTATATTTTCTATGCACGTTTACACCTTCTGTAAAATACTAGTCTTCACATAAACCTTCATATCCTCATAGTTTCCCCTGTTCCACAGATATGATTGTTACTTGCCTTCTTCACACCTTTAGGTCTAGGAATGATTCCAGAATATTACTAAGTTTAGGAATTACATTATGGGCTTAGAGTTTTCAAATTACCCAAATCTTGTAGATATTATTTTTATTAAACGGTCTCCAAAATTGTATTAACTGTATCAATCCTTTCTTCCTGGACCTTGACTAACACAATGTGATCTTAAAATAGCATGGAAAGTTTGATACAAACAAAAGCATAGATGCAACCTTTATTATAATTATGAAATATAATGAAATGAATACCTGTGAACCCAGGACTCAGCATAAGAACTAGAACATCATAAAAAAAAAATCTGTCTAGAAATCTGTGCCTTCTATGCTCTCTCCACCAAAAGTTCATCCTTATCTGAATTTTGAACAGCTTTATCACATATATGCTATATATGTATAAACAATATATGGTTTTCCTTTGCTTGATTTTGAGGATTTTACAAATGATATCATACTCTATTGACAACTTACTTATTTCACTAATTTTTATTTGCAAAGATTTTTCTATTTTGTTGCATGTAGTTTTTTGTTTCTACTTTGAGCACTATTGTCAATTTTTAAAAACACTTGTGTACAAGTTATTTAGGGCATATGTGTAAAAAAATACCTAGAGTATATGTTCAGAATGCCATTACTAAATGTGGTACATAACTGTTGAATTTCAAAAGATAGACACACGTGTTTCCCGGAGAATTTTTGTCAAGTACTATACTTGTATCTTTTTTCATTTTTCTATCTCTCTTTAATGAAAAGCCTATTTAAATCTGTTGTGCATTTTTCTATTGTTTTTATATCTTACCGTCTTGATGTTTAGAAATCATTTTCTTCTAATTCTGGAAACTAAACTTTTTGCTGATTAAAAGTGTTACAACACTCCTTTTCCAGAATATATCTCATATTTTATTTTTATTAAGGTATTTCTGGATAAATGTAAATACTTAATTTAATGCCGAATTTTCCTCTTAAAGTTAGTTCCTTCTGTATACAGAATAATTTTTTTTTTACCTCAAGATTAAAAAGATATTCAACAACATTTTATTCTATAGGTTTGCACAACACTAAATTTTAGAAGTTAATTTGTTTTAGTATTTTTACAACATTTATTATATGTATTGTTATTCCTCCATTAAATGACCCATTTATTTATCAGTGGGATCTACAGAGTGGTGATACAAATGAGGTAATTCGCTTTTTTGTCATAGTGGGTATTGGATATTTGTAAAAAGCAGGAGCCTTATAATTTCTAATTGTTAAAAAATTGGATTGGAAGTAAATTGAGAACAATGGTATATGTCTTATTTTCAAATTAATTTCAGTGTCTGAGGAACTATATTAACCTATATCATTACTTATATATGTAGCTTGTCTAACAAGAATTGGGATAGTATACTTTATATCTACTGTGTTAAAATTTTTACGTATGAATTCGTTCAGCAAAATAACAAAAAAGGAAATGTCATTATAAAATATGTAAGATCAATTAGATTATTCAAAAAATATAAGAAACCTTTATTAAACACACACACACACCATATATATATATATATATATATATGGTTTCTAACTATATTACGTGTAGCATATACTTGATAATCCAATTGATATTGTACATGGTAATAAGTTTAACCCTACTGGTTACACTGATGCCTCTCATATGATTTGAAAAGTGACAGTTCCTCTCTCTTTCCAACTATGTCTCTCACTGAGTGTTTTACTTTATGAAAATCAAATATGGATTATATGGGATTATAATTCTATGGGATTATAATTCTTCCTAAAAGGCTGTTACCTCTCTGTGCTTAAAACAGGAAGAACTACTGTGTGATGCAAAGCTGTCTGCATTTTCTGTGTCATGGCATTTATGACATCATTTTGTGGCATAACACATTAGATTAGCCTGCACATAACAAGGGCTTATTTATTTTGTCATTTATTTATTTAATTAAAAAGTCTTTATTAAGTACCTGTAATAAACAAGGTACCGTTCTAGACTTGAGAATATGGCAATAATTTAAAAAAATAAAATTGCTACTTTCACAAAGTTTCTATTCTAAGAGTGACGACATATTAACAATTAAATCAATAATACATTTTCAGATAGCAAAAATTCTAAAAAAAAAACAAAACAAAGGAAGACCTAGAGAGTAGCTTTTGAGTTCATCAACCTCACTCTTATATTCCAGGGCCGAATACAGTATCCAGCTCATATTAGGCATTTTTGTTTTAACAGATGATGTATTAGAAAATACTAGAAAACATATTGCCTCTAGAAAACTTATGTTAGTGCTTATAATTATTTCTCCTAGATAGGGATAAACGTCAAGTATTCATTGACTTTACTGAGCTATTATATTTATATACTATTTTTGTGTCAATTCAACAGCTCAGCAAGTCCTGAAAAAAAGAAAATGAAAAAAGATGAAGGGTTGATAGAAAAAGAAAGAACTTTTGAGCATAGAATATGTGTGTGTTTTTTTTTTTTTTTTTTTTTTGGTTTGTTTGTTTTTAAATCTCTGCTCTAAGTTCCCTCTTTCCTCTTTCATGCAAAACTTCTGTTTCTGTGGCATCTTTTTCGTCACTTCCTCTATTAATCTTCCTTGTTGTAGTAGTTGTTGTTTTCAATTCTCTTTCTGTTATCTGTAAATACATTGTAAATTTCTGCTGATACAAATGGGAACTTGAGCTGTGTGGTCTATATGACAGGAATCCCTTGTTCTCTTCTTGGATCTAGCCAGTGCAGAGCTCCAGGAGAAATTGAGAGGAAGGGCAAGTGGGATTGAGATATTTATTCTTCTGGCTTTCTTCCTGTTAGGTCACTGTGGGCTGGTTTATGTTTTCTGCCTAAGTATTCACATTTTGCATTCTATACTTCTTTTGGATGAATTACTTTTGTGTTTTACTTCCTGCTATATGTTGAAATATCTAAATCATCATTCTGTCTGATTGATCTCCTTCTTAAAAACTTCACCTGAATTTCTACTCTGTTTTTTTAAATTATTCATTAACTCATGAGATTGGAAAACTCAATCTCATTTTTCTTTGTCCAAGTTCCCAACAGAGGGATTACCACAGAGTTGTCAGTCATCATCATGTTTCATCAACACGTTTGATGAATAGTGAACATCCACGATTTAATACATGACTATTTTGCAGAGTGTGACCATGGTAATTAGAGTATTTTGTTATGCTTGTTTTGCATGTTTCTGTCTTCCTAATCAAATGGTGATCATCCTGAGAACAGAATAAGAATGCTGGACAAAATGCAAAATATCTAGGTAAATTTGAATTTTAGGTAAACAATAAATATTTTTTGTAGAAATATTTCCCAGACCTAAAATAGTTTTTTAATCCAATAGTCTGTTGTAACTATTGATTTTGAATATTTATTTGCTGAATTTGGTAACCCTATGACAGGAGCGTGTCCTTTTATTCTTGTCTGTCTAGTATATATCAAACTTAATCAATGTTAGTAAAAAGTATGCCATGTGGGGAAGAAAATATATAACATATTTAGCAGACATTGAGGGACTTGAAGTGTACCGAAAGAGTAATATAAGGTCATGGAGGTATAAAGGTGGAAAATAGAGTCCATAGGGTTGGGTTATACTAAAAATCACATCTGCTGATTTTAAATCCTATGGAATATTGATGCTGATTGTCAATAGTTAATAACTACTAAACAAGAAAACATTTCATTTCAACTTTTTCTTGAATTATCCCATTGTGTATCATAATATTGTTCATAAAATTTTTAGTATAAATCATATTGAGGAGAGGAAATATTGATTCAGACTTTTACCTTTGTATATATTTTCTGCATACTGCAAACATTTCTCTTTCTATAATATAGGTCTGCACAATACGCTGGCTCAAAATAATTTATGTCTTAATGGGACATAAAATTCAGACATATATAGATTAAGAATTCATCTATTTTGATGCCTTTTCTCACGCTTATACATACTAAAATGACCATCTTTCTTGGAAATGATATTCAGTGTATAGTAAAGTTCACATTTTATAAGGGAACCTAATAATGTATATGGCAATTCATTTAATCTATCACAAAACAGGTGTGTTCAATGCATGTTGTTGCACTTGATAAATGAGAATTGGGAATTGTCATGATTGGTAGCCTTTCTATCAATCCCTAGTAGGCTACATGAATGTTAAATATTTTGAAATTTTCATAAAGTTATAGAAGTGAGCAGCAATTTAAAAAAAATGTTACTTTAAATAAGTGCCTCAAGACAGAAAAAGCCTCTACAGATTTTAAACCTGGTAGCTACTGGTCATGATAAGCACTGCAGCAAAATATAGACCCTAGTATAATATGTTTCTTTAAAATAGTACTTCTCACACTGTGGACTACAGACTCTTTCACTTTAACCGGGCTTTGCAGAAGGCAGAATAGGGCACAGAGTCTACAGGAACAAAACTCCTGATCCTACTGCCCTCCTAAAAGCGAATTCTAATTTGAAATAACTACAATCTCTTAGATGACTACTAATTTAGTTTGTTATTTTTAAGCTAAAAAAATCCTAGGATTGAATTGTATTCCTCAGTTATTATTTTTATTCCTCAGACATTATTTTCAAAGTCCAGAGTCTTTCCCATTAAGGACATTATATCATTTTCTTAAAAATAATTATTGTACTGGGTTTACACTGGGAAATGTAAAACCTTCTCTCTACAGTGAAAAGCAGCCATAAAAGGGCCTTGTGTTCTCAAAATGCCTCTTCAAACTTTATGTTAGCATAAAAAATTTAACACGTATTTTTATGATGTTGGCTAAAACCTTAAACAGCTATAATGGCTCCTTGATGTATTAAAATACTACTGATAATTGTTAAGATTTATCAGTAAATCATAACTTACTGGAAATTACTTTTTCACATTCTTTTGTGATTACATTTTAAAAGTAGAAATGGAGATTGGAATCACTGTAACAAAATGGCAAAGGGTAAAGTATGGAGGACAGAGAATAAAGAGTAAAAGGAGGCTTCATGTTTTACTTTTCATATTTGTGCAATTCTCTCTCTCTCTTTTTTTTTTAACACTAAGTCTTTCTATTTTTTTTAACACATATATAAGGGTGGCAGATTTTTACCCCTACACTGCTCAAGCTTAGATTATGATCCCAGTAATCCAAAAGTAGAACCTTGGTGAGATATATTGAGACATCAGTTTTTCTAAGTCCTCTAAGAATTAAAATTTTTATGCACATTAGATATTGTTTGGCAATATCTTATAATGCTAAACATGTGTACCTCCAAATTCAACAATTTTACTTCTATGTATATTTCAAACAGAAAGGAACTCCAAAATGGATGGACAAGATATTCAGAGCAGCATTATTCATAAATAATAGACATTGGAAATGGTCACTACTATTTAACAATAAAATGAATAAATATATTGTGCTATATTCATATAGTGAAATACTACTAATCCACAATGCAAATGAATAAACTTCTGCTCCATCCCCAAACAATTCTAAGTCTCATGAGCATAATACTAGCAAAAATAATGAAACACAGGAATGAGGATAATTTTTATTCATTTGTAGTTTGTTTAAAAGAAGCAAACTTCCTTTAAGTATTAGAAGCAAATAAAGGTTTCAATCTGGGGAGGAAAGGAAAAATAACAATGGTGGGGTGCACAAAAAAAGCTACTGGGCCTAGTTTGCACCTATTACATGCAAGAAAGAGAAAAGCACCCCTGACATCCAAGCTAGCTTTATACTATCAACTTCTAAGTGTTTAGGCCTGGTTAAAGTCCTTAATAGTTTCTCAGCTAATTCACACATAAATGTATGAATTTTGAAGGTATATGTAATATTTAAATGAAAAGGAAATTATGTGAGTGCTTAGGTAATAATGTATATCAGGATGTGAATGCTTGGGTAATAATATACATCAGGATATGTCAGGAAACTTTCCAAAATTCTGTCATGAATAATAATCTTTTAAATCTAATATTATCTATAATATTACATCATCCTGAAATCCACAGCTTATTAATGTAAACTGATGGACAAAATCGTTAGTGAAATAAGTTGGGCACCACTACTACCACTAACAAAAAGTAAACAGGTTGTTTAAAAATCGATATTTTGAAAATACTTACAAAAAAGCACACCTTTATTATTCCTGACTTACAAGGACATAAGTCATAACAAATACATTAACAAATTATTCACTTGTTTGGGAAACAAGACGCCAATCCAACATTTTATAAAGGAGCAGGGCATATAAGACTAGAGGGGTCTTGGATAAGACATTAGACAACTTATCAAGACACGACTCATTGTCAGAAGAAAGATTTTTAGCAAAACTACAAAGAGGTCTCTCTACCCAGAGAGAGCATGAGTAGATATTCTCCAGACCATTTCCAGTAGTGTAGACTAAATAAAGTAAAGCTTTTTGTAAATCAACTTAATGGAAAATTATTGACTTCTTATACCCTCCAAGAGATGGTTTTATTCATACCATAAAATTAGGACATGATATGTCAGCAGGGCATTTAGGAGAAAGGCAAAATAACCCCTGGGCAAAAATACAGCATATGTCAAGGATAAAGCTGATTTATTTCAAATGCATTCACCAGAACATTTCAGAATAAGCATAACTAATATCGTGGTCAGATAGTCTCTCTTTTTCTGTCTTTTAATATCTCTTTATTTTTATCTTTCTCTTTGAGTTAATCATAGGAGAGGTGGAAAACAAAGAGTGGAGCATTCTAATTGGTGTTCCTCTCCCTCATCTAGAAAATATTTAAAATCCAAATATTAAAAATAATCACTTATGTAAATGCTTAGGTACTATTCACAGCATGAAAAGATCGATTTCTTAAGACCTCAGAAACTGAATTAAAATACATAAAATTCACCTGATACATAGACCCATCAAGTACACTGCAAATTCAAAGGAAGTTGAACTTTCACGATATACATTTTGGAGTTAAACGAAATCTAAAGCAATTGGACAAAAGATAACAACTAAGTTATCTTTAACTTAAACCCTAAAGATTTAAACAGAAATCAACTTCTGCTGATTTAATTCAACTGTCATGCTCTCAATTATATGAGACACTTCATCAGGAAAAGTGAAAATAAGGATATTTTCCTACCTAAATTTTTTTCATGACCATGACACAAGAGAGTAAATGGAATCAGTTATTATTATTTTTTATGTCCTAATATGCTTTTTATCCTAATTATTTAAACATAATTAATTTGAAAGCTTATTTTCCTAATATTTGTGGGTAAACTGAAAACAAGTTACAAATACTATGTGTAGATCTAACAAAACACACACAAAGATTTGTTGGAGGAAGTCAGGGACCCCGAATGGAGGGACTGGATGAAGCCACAGCAGAAGAACATAAATTGTTAAGATTTCATGGACATTTATTTGTTCTCCAAATTAATACTTTTATACTTTCTTACACCTGTCTTTACTACAATCTCTGAACATAAATTGTGAAGATTTAATGGACACTTATCATTTCCCCGAACAATACCTTTGTGATTTCCTATGCCTGTCTTTACTTTAGTCTCTTAATCCTATCATCTTCATAAGCTGAGGAGGATGTATGTCACCTCAGGACCCTGTGATGATTGCATTAACTACAAGCATGTGTGTTTGAACAATATGAAATCTGGGCACCTTGAAAAAAGAACAGGATAACAGCAATGTTCAGGGAACAAGAGAGATAACCTTGAACTCTGACTGCCAGTGAGCCAAACATAACAGAGCCATATTTATCTTCTTTCAAAAGCAAATAGGAGAAATATCGCTGAATTCTTTTTTTCAGCAAAGAACATCCCTGAGAAAGAGAATGCGCCCTTGAGGGTAGGCCTATGAACGACCCCCTTGGGGTGGCTGTCTTTCATGGTCGAAGCCAAATGGATGAAATAAACCCCAGTCTTCTGTAGCACTCCCAGGATTATTAGGACGAGGAAATTACCACCTAATAAATTTTGGTCAGACAGGTTGTCTGCTCTCAAACCCTGTCTCCTGATAAGATGTTATCAATGATAATGCGTGACCGAAACTTCATCAGCAATTTTAATTTCGCCTCATACTGTGGTCCTGTGACCTCGTCCTGCCTCCATTTACTTTGTGATATTTTATTACCTTGTGAAGCATGTGATCTCTGTGACCCACACCCTATTTGTACACTCCCTCCCCTTTTGAAAATCGCTAATAAAAGCTTGCTGGTTTTACAGCTGAGGGAGCATCACGGAACCTGCTGACATGTGATGTCTCCCCCGGGCACCCAGCTTTGAAATATCTCTCTCCTACTCTTTCTCTGTACTTCCCATACCAGCTGACACTGAGGAAAATAGAAAAGAACGCATGTTGAATATCAGTGGTGGGGTTTTCTTCAATAAAAATTATTTAAACTTTACCTGTCAAATTCACTAGGATATTGATCGGAACGAGAATAAGACATATCCGGCATGGTGTCTATGTTGTATTGTGTTGGCACCATCTCAAAATCCATGGAGAATTAGACAAAATTTCAAACATAAAGCCTCTTACTGCTATATGTTAAGCAAATAATTTAAACTCTCAGCTTTAGAGTGAAGATAATCTTATACAATGGGTTACTGTGCTTTAATAAAAATAAATACAAATAGTGTTAAATGATGAAAACTATTAAGATGTGTTGTTGAAACTGGAAAGTTCCCTTATCCTCCTTGAAGGACTTGCAAGAGGGATATGGCTTGCTTCTTTGATCTACCTACTGCTCAATCTCCTAGAGGGAGCGTGCAGAGGGGCAGGTGCAGGGGCCCTGGGGAGAACTTTTGGGATCCGGCTGCCCCACGGCAGCATCTAGGGGTGAATTGAGTCACACGTGGGCTTAAGAGATGAGTGCAGGGTTTTACTGAATGGTGGAGGTGACTCTCAGTGAGATGCATGGGGATCCAGGAGGAGGAAGAGGGGATAGAGAGGGAAGGTCATCATCCCCTGAAGTCCCGCTGTTCTTGGCCAATGTTCAGAAGCCTCTTCCATCTTCCTCTGCTCTGCTTCCATACCTGTCTCCACCACTGCTCTCTTCTGTTCCTCTTGATGTTCAGCCCCTTGTGTATGTGCCCGCTAAGGTCTTCAGTTTATATGGGAGCAGGATGGGGTGGTCCTGGCAGGCCAAAAGGCAACTTTTTGGGTGAAAAGCCAAAAACACCTGTTCTCACTTAGAGCCACAGGTCTTCATACTTGAGGATGGGGCCTTTGCCGGGAAACAGCCCTCTTCTACCCAGTATTATCCTATCCCCTGTCCATATCAATATTACATACAAATGAAGATATCAATAGAACATCTATGTTTAAAACAATGGTTACACCCGTGTAAAATGATATATGGACTAATAAGAAAGTGGAAGACAAAAATCTCAAAATGAATGATGTGCCAAAATAGTATAATTTGATGCTTTTGTTACTTTTTCTGATTTTCTCACTTTTTCTGATTTTCACTAGCTTTTCACTAGTCTTTTGCCAAGAAAGCAGAATCCACACAATGTACTGAAGGTATATAGTGTTTAAAGGTAGGGATTAGAAACTTGCTGGAAGTGCTTTTGAAGAGAAGGGAAGAGAAGTAGAAAGACTCAGCCTACAAAACAGAATCAAGTAATGCTCAGGAAGTTTACCTACCTCATATCCCATCTGCTCTCTCTCTGAAAATGCTAGGAAGTATAATGGCCTTTTATTAGCAGGCTGTACCTACGAGCTAGAGAAATGGTAGAAATGTACTCTGGGAATTGAAAGTTTCTGTTTTCTTCTCTGGGACGTAGAGGAAACCTTAGAAAGGATGGCAGTGATGGCAACTTGACCGAAGAAAATACAAACAATACTGAAATATAAATATTGTTCTATATAGGCATACCTTGGAGACATTGCTGGGTTGGTTTCAAACCACCACAGTAAAGCAAATGTTGTAACAAAGTGAACCACACAAATATTTTTGTTTCTCAGTGCATATGGAAGGTATATTTATACTACTGTGGTCTATTAAGTGTGCAATAGCATTATGTCTAACAATGTAATGCACTAATTTTAAGTAAAATACTTTATTAATTAAAATTACTAATAATCATCTCAGCCTTTAGTGAGCCATAATCTTCTTGCTGTTGGAAATTTGCTTACATATTGATGGCTACTGAACACTGAGGTGGCTAGGGAAGTTTCTTAAGAATAAGACAACAGTCAAGTTTGCCATATCAACTGACTTTTCCTCTTAAAAACAAATTTTCTTTTGTGGCATGTGATGCTGTTTGATAGCATTTTACTCACAGTAGGACTTCTTTCAGAATTGGAATCAATCCTCTCTAACCCAGCAGCTGTTTATCAACTATGTTTATGGAATAGTCTAAATCTTTTGTTGTCACTTCGACAATGTTCACAACAACTTTACCAGGAGTAGATTCCACTTGAGTAACCACTTTATTTGTTCATCTATAAAAGGAACTCCTCACCTGTTAAAATTTCATCATGAGAGTGCAGCAAGTCAGTAACATCTTCAGGCTCTACTTCTAATTTGAGTTCTCTTGCTATTTTTATCACCTCTGCAATTAAATTTCTCTCCTGAAGGCTTGAGGCCTTTGAAGTCACCCATGAGAGTGGTAATCAACTTTTTCCAAACTCCTGTTAAGGTTGATATTTTGACCACCTCCCATGAATCACAAATGTTCTTAGTAGCATCTAGAATACTGAAACCTTTCCAGAAGATTTTAAATGTACTTTTCCCAGATCCATCAGGGGAATATAGTATTTATAATATATATAGCCTTATGAAATGTACATCTTAAATAATAAGACTTGAAGTTGTATTGAATGTACTCCTTAATCGTGTGCTACTGAATGAATGTCATGTTAGCAGGCATGAAAACAGCACTAATCTCCTTGTACAATAGAGCTCTTACATGTACAGTACATCTCTGTTGGAGCTTTTAGATGTCTAGGTGAATTGTTAATGAGCAGTAATATTTTGATAATAATCTTTTTTTTTCTGAGCAGTAAGTCTCAACAGTGGGTTTACATTATTCAGAAAAACTTGCTGTAAACAGATGTGCTATCATCCAGGCTTTGTGGTTCCATTTATGGGCACAAACAGAGTACATTTCACATGATTCTTAAAGGCCCAATGATTTTCAGAATGGTGAGTGAGCACTGACTTAAGTCTAAAGTCATCAGCTGAATTTGCCCCTGACGTGAGAGAGTCGAACTCTTCTTTGAAGCCTTGAGTCCAGGCATTGACTTCTCCTCTCTAGCTATGAAAATCTTAAATGGCAAATGTTTCCAATATAATGCTATTTCATTTGCATTTAAAGTGTGCTGTTTAATGTAGCCACTTTAATCAATTATCTTAGCTAGATATTCTGGATAACTTATTATAGCTTCCATGTTAGAACTTGTTGCTTCACCTTGCACTTTTATGTCATAAAGTTGGCTTCTTTTCTTAAACCTCATGAACTAACCTCTGTTAGCTCAGATCTAACTTTGAAATTTCCTATAATTATGTCACTTTTGGCTTTATAAAATTAAGGCTATAAAATATGTACCTCTCAAGAGTTTTATCACTTTGGTAAATTAAGATTTTTATCTTGTTACTTTAAAATTTTATTTCTATTCATACTTCTTTTGTTTAAAAATTCTAACTGGTCTGAAATTAATATGGATGCAGCTTTCAAATTACAGTTAAATGTCATTTAACAATTGTGATGCATGCTGAGAAATGCACCATTAAGCAATTTTGTCATTGTGCTAGCATCTCAGAGTGTACTTAATACAATCCGAGATGATATAACCTGCTACACAAGTAGGTTATGTGGTATAGCCTATTGCTCTTATGCTATAAATCCGTATAACATGTTGCTGTACTCAATAGTGTAGACATTTGTGAAACAATGGTATTTGTGAATCTAAACATATTTACATATAGAAAAGGTACAGTAAATATGTAATATCAAAAATAAAATATGGTACACCTTTACAGGCGATTTACCAGGAGTGGAGCTTGGAAAGCTGGAAGTGGCTCTGGTTGATACAGTGAGTGAGTGGTGAGTGAATGTGAAGTCCTAGGATAGCATGTAAACTACTCCAGATTTTATAAACATGACACAGTTAGGCTATCCTAAATTTATTAGAACACTTCTTTCTTCAATCATAAATTAACCTTAACTTACCCTAACTTTTTACTTCATAAATTTTTAATTTGTTAAAAACTATTGACTTTTGTAATTATACTTAGGTAAAAACTCAAACACACTGTACAAATTCACTAAATATGGTCTTTCTGTATTCCCTTATTCTATAAGCTCTTTTCTATTTAAAATTTTATTTACTTATTTTTCACTTTTTAAAGTTTGTTATAAACTAAGACACAAACACACAAGTTTGTTGAAAACTAAGACACAAATACATGCGTTAGCCTAGGCCTACACAGGGTGAGTATCAGCAATATCATCATCTTCTACCTCCACATCTTTTCCCACTACAAGGTCTTCAGGGGCAATAACATGAATGGAGCTGTCAACACCTATGATAACAATGCCTTCTGAAATATCTGAAGGATCTGCCTGAGGTTGTTTCACAGTTAACTTTTTAATATTCAAGTAAAAATAGTACACTGTAAAATAATGATAACAATTATAGTATAGTAAAACTAGGTGATAGGCTTTTTGTATTAGCTGATTACATTCTTATGGGACCACCATTGACTATGTGATTCATCAATGACCAAAATGTTGTTATGACCAAATGTTGTTATGACCAAAATATGCATGATTCTAATATCATTATCTGATATAATTTTTAAGATTTTTAGTTTCAAACATTCTCTGACTTGTAAATTTATAAGAAAATAATTTTATTTGCTCTTGTGTCTTATCAGACATTCCTTGATTTTAAAAGGACAATTTAATGCCCTTATATTTGAATACATTAGGGTTTTTAATATTTTTTCTTTGTGCTTCCATATTGTTTAACTCATTTATGCCTGAGGTTGCAATTATTTGAATTGCAAAATCAGACCTTGGTGATGACCTTGAGCAGTAGGACATAAATAACTCCTACATGCTTAGCATTCCAATAGTGGAACACTAGGAATAATGCGTTTTATTTTCTCTATTATTATAATGTTGTGGAAGACACATAGATTTCATATTTATTATTCTACTGCTTACATGTAGATCTTACATACTCATACTGTCTATAAAATTTCCCAAATTATATCATAATTCATACTTTCTTTGAATCAGGGTGCACTCTAACCATACTTTCCATCTTCTTTGTTTATGTATTTTAGAATTTTACTTCTAACATTTTTAGTAAGAAGTAGCAGTTTGCATTATCAGTAGTAATAAATATTGTGTAACAGTTGTTCCTCCATATTCCTGGATATCATATCAAGAATTCAAACAGTGGCAGATGAAAGATATTTGAGAAAAAGAATAGATGGTTGAGTCTGTCCTGAATATGTAACAACTTTTTCTTGTCATTATTCCCTGAACAATACAGTATAACATCTATTTACACAGCATTTATGTTGTATTAGGTATAATATTCAAGAGATGATTTAAATTATATGAAAGGATATGAGTAGTTTATACTCAAATACTATGCCATATTATACAAGGGCCTTGAGCATCTGTGGATTTTTTATCTGTGGATGTCCAGGGACAACTGTACTGCTGATATTTAATTAAATTTAAAACGATATTTTTGTTCTCATTATTGTTTCAGGCATCTACCTCTTTCCCTTAGGAAATTCATCTTGAAAAGTTACATAAGTTAGTAATTGTTTTTTATCAGAGAGAATTTATAAGTAGCAAAGTTAGTTTCTGTAAGTAGTGAGTAGCAAATTGTATTATTGGCAATCTGCTGATAGTTTGCAATTCTTTAGTAGGCCAAAAAATTGTGCAGATATAATTTGGCCTGAAGAAGTTTAAGGTAAGGCTAATTTGTTTCTTTGCAATAAAAATATCTTGTACATCCTCCACTTTAGATATAATTTAAGACATTATTTTTTATCCTTTGTGGCTTTCGGTTTTATTAAAATGTTTGGATATTATTTATTTACTTGTTCTGTTTAATAATTGAAAAATATTCTAAATTTTAGCCATGTCTCTTTTTCCTTTTAGAGAATTTTAGTGATTTTAATTCAAATAGTCTATCTCAATGTTGTATCTCCTACAAGTTTTTCCATTATGTTCTGCTGAAAATCTAACATTTATGTTGGTGCCCGGCAGTCTTCCACTACATTCCTACATGACCATTTTTAAACCTCTTTAACACTCTACTATTTTATTCAATTTGGCTGAAGCAAGTTTAGTGTTTCCAAATACTGAGTTTTTGGTATTTTTTAATTGAAAATACTCCATTCCTGAGGACCTGCTCATGACGAATCCTCAGGCTTTTGTCACCCACTAACAAAACGGGGAGGGTTGTGCAGGTGGTTGCCTTGGATTTCACTGGTGTACTCAGTCACCAAGAAGCAGATTCTAAAGGATCTGAAACACTCTAGTGTCTGATTACACTGGAATGGAGCAATGGCATGGCCACTGTAGACCTGTTGTTGGTGGCTCTTTATGGTGTGGATTATGGGTAAAATGCCTACCCCTACTAGCAGCTCGACACCTGGTCTAAATAGCTGACAGGAACAAGTTGTGGAAGGTGCCATTTACCACTTGTCCACCCAGTAGAGTCAACCTCCACTATATGGTAGTTGTTGTTCTTTCTATTGAGCGTGATGGGGTAGATTATGACCCAGGTGGGCAAAGGTCACAACTACTGAATCAGCCATTCCTTGAGTGGTCCATTGTTGGGGACAATACACCCGGTGAAATGGTGGCATTGCCCAGTTTCACTGGTTGCTCCACATGTGTATTTGAGGGAGATGTGCATAGGACTTCTGCAGGATTTAGCTGGCTATAGAAGATGCCCATATAGTAATTATTTTCAGTTGTTTTCATTTTTGATATACATCTATATTTTTATTTGTTCTCATTGTTTTTACATTAACATTCTTACCATCACGCTCTGCTAATGATGGATTCTTCCTGCTATAGTATATCTCAGAAAACTTTAATTTTCTAGTTTTAATTTTAATAATTTTCATAAGATTTGGAACATTTTTATACACTGTTCCATCAAATAAGATTTCCTGTCTCAAGAAATGTCTTTATAATACTGATGAGGAAAAACACAAATAGCATCCAATTGAAAAATAAAAGTAAAAATTAAACATATCCTAGACTATGGAAACAATGAATAATAGTTACAATAACAATGAAAACTTTTAAGAAGCCAAAACAACTGTCTTGAAAGAACAGCACAATGATAATTAATAAAATTATGAAATTATTGATATCTATTATCAAAACAAACAGAAAATTTGACTGCTCAGACCATAACTCTTAAAGTACAAAAAGGACACAAAATCTGGTTTTATTATGAGAGACAATGCACCCAGTAAAATTACTGCATTGCCCAGTTTCACTGGTTGCTTCACATGTCTATTTGAGTTACTTCTAGCTGGAGAGATAGAAAAAAACTATGATAGGAAATCTAGAAAACCCATTGAGAACGAATGGAATCAGCTGAAATATCACTCTTTATATCCTCGTTATCCTTTATATCCTTCTGGGTCTAAATGAGATAGCGAATGCTGAAGCATCAAAAGCTACCATATATCATGATGCATAGTTAATGATGGAAGACAAATGTTAGCATAGCCACAGAAACATAAAAGCATTTGGGTCTTTGATAAAGACAAGATATTCCATCAGATTTTGTGGAGGAAATGCAAACTTTTGTGTTGTTTAGTTGCTGTTCTAGCTTTCTTTTCCCTTTACTGAAAAAAAAAAAAAAAAAAAAAAAAAAAGAAAAGAAAAAAAAAAAAAAGAATCTCCCTTTCACTTATGTGGAACTATGAGCTTCCCTCTTTCTCATATTTTCACCGCTTTTTCTCAGTGACTATTTCTTATTTAAGAATAAATATGACAAAGTTTTTTCTATTTTTTAAAAAGTGATTATTTAGTGTCATATGAATTGCATAAAACAAAAAGACAAAACCTGCAGTAGAAAAAATTTTGTAAAAAAAAAAGACTAAAAAGTAATACACAAGGATAAATAATCACAAATTAAATATCTAAATTCTAGAACACACATATATACTAAATGCTAGAATATACATACATATATACATGCATAAGTATATGTATGTATTCCACTAGTTAGTATTTAGTATTTCTAAATATCACAAATATACCTAATGTGAGCTTAATTACAAGAGTAACACTTAAAAATATCATCAGTGTTCATCAATAACATTCATCAATAAGTTATTGGTTAAATTATAATAGCACATTAATCTTATGGAAAACTTAAGTCATTAAGGTTTTCAATATATTTTTACAAATGTATTGAAGAACATGAAGATTTCTAGAAACATTTAAATGTACAAATTAGGCTATAGAACAATGGGCATAACTCCAAATATATTTATATATATTTATGTAGAGGGAACAAATACTATACAAGGCTATACAAAAATATTAAAAATATGATGTGAATCATGTTCTGGGTAATTCTGTTTTTCTCATTTTCCTTTTTTATAATATTTTTATGCATTTTTAAAAAATGTAATCATAAAACTCAAAGAAGCTGCCAGTGACAATAAGCCAAGATGAATAGTAAAAACAGCAGACTGCTATGATTTCCAAATCCAAATCAATTCTGAAAGGTCAATTAAGGGAAAAAACTCCTCTTTGGACCAGTAGTGCTGCTTCTCCCAATGGCTACTGAGTAGAACAAGTGATGGGAAATAGTTATGAGACACTTTTAAAAATCATCCTGATCAAGTTAGCAATGCCAAATAGTTTTTATGTATGCATGCTCATTTATTCATTGTCTTTTAAGTCCCTGACTCCCCTTTCAAATCATTACTTATTTATACCTCCATACCCTTCCCAATTCCCAAGAAACAGTTTCTTTAGGTTGAACTAACTGGAACACATACTCACCTTTCCCTGTTCATATTTTCAGAATTATTTAAATATGTTCATTGCTTTCCACATTCTTGTCATCAAAGACATATAAGTATTCTGAAGTTCCTTCATCTTACTAAACTGAGTTATATCAGCAGAATCCTAAAAATTATCAACATGATTCTGTCCACACTATTTCATTCTTTTTTACAAGAGTTCCTTCCAAATAAAATGATATCATATATAAATCAAAAGAACTTTCTCTAAATACTATGTGTGTTAATTTTATTCAAGCACAATAAATTTTCTTCCTATAAAAAAACAGATATCAAAACAAGAAAAGTAGCTGCAACCTATTCATAATCTCTCAAGACACACTACTTTTTACTCAACTCTTATATTTGGAGAAATAGACCAATAACAAAAGGTCGTGAGAGTTATTAATGTGCTGGAAGTATAAGTAGAAGAACTTTTGAAGAACAATGTCATCAGATGATGATACAGTTTTAAGCCTGTATCTATTTCATCAGAGGTCAGGAGATGATTGGCAAACAAAAAACTAAAAAATCAAAAAAACTAGCCGGGCGAGGTGTGTTAATCCTAATAAGGCTGAGGATTGATTTCCGTTAATAGGCGGAGCTATGAAATCAAACTGCACTGAAGTTTAAAGTGAGACTCATTCTAGTAAATCTGTGTTTAAAAGTTCATGATACAATATATTCTGCTTAAATGTTCAACATTAAACATAAACTTACTAGTTTTATGGTGGTAAGAGTACAAATTTTAGCACAGCACAACATCAAGGTGAACACATATTTCTAAGTACATTGTGAAACCTAAGCGCAGTAAAATATTCAGAATTAGTCATGTACTCATGTAGTTTATAATTACTTTCAAATTGGAACCAATCAAACTAGAAGCTATGACTATAAAAATATACAAATATTTGGAGTATACACATATAAAATGAGATGAAAAATTTTGACAGCTAATATTAAATGTTAAAATAAAAGCATACTTTAGTACAGCAGTAGGTATTTTCTCTTTTGCTATCTGTCCTAAGTCCAGTTTCAGAAATATTTGAAATTTCATAAAAAAATTTTTCAAATATAATTGTTTTACACTAAGATTAAAAGATTTTATAAATAACTCCTTGAAATTTTGATTGTATTCATGACCAAATGAGAAGCTCAATTTATTCAATGAATCAAATGTCAAAATTTCAGCTTTCGTAGTATCTTTGAATTGATTTATTAAAACTAAAACTTGCAAATATAAAGTAATTGAAATTTATTTTTAAAGAAAGAGTTACTACACAAGTTAAACAGTTAGAAATATGTTCATAATTTAATTTTAAAATTTCATTATACTTTGAAACATTTCATTTTGTGAAATAAATTTTTAGACTGAGCTTATATTTACAATTCAATGAATTTGTATTCTTAAACAGAATGGAATAAAATCGAAAAGGCCTACAATTTTGCCATGACTAAATTTAGCAGTACATTTTTAAGTGTTAATACAGGAAATCAATGAGCTTGTATAGTAAAAATAGTTTTTGAAGAAAAATACTTTGAATAAGGACCAAAAAAATAAAAGAGGAGAAATGTTCTATGCAAAAAATAGCACTTAATAGCACCCTTTAATTGTCAGAGTTTGGTATGAGCCTACAAGGTACCTCAGTGTCTACAGAAAGAGTGTTTTTCAACTAAAAATATTTTGGCCAACAAAAAAAATTAGGCAAAATTGCCAATAATTACAGTTACTGAAGGTTAATGAGCCTTAAAAGAAACAATAAAATCTAAGTCAATTCTACTACAAAATTTAAAATAAGAAATTTAATAATAAAGAAATAGTTTTCATCTCCCTTCCCCCTCCTCCTCTCTGCCCCCCGCCCCCCTCCCAAGTTCCGGAAGTCCAGGGTATCATTTTTATGCCTTCTCGTCCTCATAGCTTAGCTCCCCCATATCAGTGAGAACATACAGTGTTTGGTTTCCCACTCCTGAGTTACATCGCTTAGAATAATAGTCTCCAATCTCATCCAGCTCACTACAAATGCTGTTAATTCATTCATTTTATGGCTGAGTAGTATTCCATCATGTATTTGTGTGTGTATATATACACACATATACATATAACATATATATACACACACACAAACACACACACGATGGAGTACTACTCAGTCACAAAATATATATATAATTTTTGGCCAAAAAAATATATATAATATATAATATATATGTATATATTTCTTTATCCACTAGTTGATTGATGGGCATTTTTATTGGCTCTGTGATTTTGCGATTGCCAACTGTGCTGCCATAAACATGCATATGAAAGTACCTTTTTTTTTGTATAATGACTACTCTATCTCTGGGTAGATACCTAGTTGTGGGATTGCTGGATCAAATGGTAGTTCTAGTTTTAGGTGTTTTTTTGTTTGTTTGTTTTTGTTTTTGTTTTTTTGAGATGGAGTCTTGTTCTGTTACCCAGGCTGGAGTGCGGTGGCGCGATCTCAGCTCACTGCAACCTCCGCCTCAAGGGTTCAAGCGTTTCCCCTGACTCAGCCTCCCAAGTAGCTGCGCACCACCAACCCTAGCTAATTTTTTGTATTTTAGTAGAGAGGGGGTTTCACCACATTGGCCGGGATGGTATCAATCTTCTGACCTCATGATCCGCTCGCCTCCACCTCCCAAAGTGCTGGGATTACAGGCATGAACCACTGCGCCCGGGCTGCTTTTATTTATTTAAGGAATCTCCACACTGTTTTCCATAGTGGCTGTACTAATTTACATTCCCATCAGCAGTGTAGAAGTGTTCCCTGATCACCGCATCCACGCCAACATCAACTGTTTTTTTTATTATGGCCATTCTTGTAGGAGTAGGGTGGCATTGCATTGTGGTTTTGATTTGCATTTCTCTGATCATTATGATGTTGAGCATTTTTTCATGTTTGTTGTCCATTTGTATGTCTTTTTTCGAGAATTGTCTATTCATGTCCTTAGCACACTTTTTGACAGGGTTGATTTTTTCTTACTGATTTGAGTTCATTGTAGATGCTGGATATTAGTTATTTGTCAGATGTATAGATCGTGAAGATTTTCTCCAACTCTTTGAGTTGTCTATTTACTCTGCTGACTGTTCCTTTTGCCATGCAAAAGCTCTTTATTTTAATTAAGTCCCAACTATTTATCTTTGTTTGGATTGCATTTGCTTTTGGGAAATCCTTGCCTAAGCCAATATCTAGAAGGGTTTTTTCCAAAATTATCTTCTAGAATTTTTATAGTTTTATGACTTAGGTTTAAGTCCTTAATCCATCTTCAGTTGATTTTTGCACAAGGTAAGTGATGAGAATCCAGTTTCATCCTCCTACATGTGGCTAGTCAATTATCCCACCAGACTATAAATAGAGTGCGGTGTACACTGTTTGGGTGATAGGTGCACCAAAATCTCACAAATCACTACTAAAGAACTGACTCACATAACCACATACTACCTGTACCCCAATAATCTATGGGAAATTTAAAAATATATATATCACCAGAAAGACCTAGAGCAACACTTGGAAAAGTATTAGTGTTTCTGCAACAGAATTTAGGACTATTCACAAGTATAGTTTAAAATGTCTATATAAAAGTTCTATATATAAAAATATGAATAATAAATGTAATATCTATAAGTAGCCTCATATAAGTTCAGTTCGAATTTTGCTAATCAATTAAGTCAGGTAAATTTATGACCTAGGGTAGGAAATGATATGCCATACTATCAACTACTGTTGAAATCCTAATCCCTGTGAATGTGACCTTATGGAAATAGAGCCTTTACAGATATAATTAAGATGCCAATTAATATGGGGTTATATTGGAGTAGGATGGGCCCTTAATCCAATATGACCCTATCCTTAAAAGAGGCACACAGAGAATGCCACGTGAAGATAAACAGATTGTTTCATCATGCAGGTAATAAGCATAGTATCTGATAGGAAGGTTTTTCATCCTCACCCTCCTCCCACCCTCCACTCTCAAATAGACCCTAGTGTCTCTTTTTTCCTGCTTTCTGTTCATAGATACTCAATGTTTAGCTCCCACTTATACGTGACAATATGTGGTATTTGGTTTTCTGTTTCCGTGTTAGTTTGTTTAGGATATGGACTTCAGTTATACGCATGTTGCTGCAAAGAACATAATCTCATTGCTTTTACGGCTATGTAGTATTCCATACTGTATGTTTACCACATTTTCCTTACCCAGTGTACCATTGACAGACATTTAGGTTGATTCAGCTTTTGTGAATAGTGCTGCGATGAACATATGTGTGCATGTGTCTTTATGATAGAATGATTTATTTTCCTTTGGGTTAATACCCAACACTGGGGTTCTGGGATAGAATAGAAATTCTGTTTCAATTTCTTTCAGAAATTGCCAAACTGCTTTCCACAGTGGCTAAACTAATTTATATTCACACCAGCAGAGTATAAGCATTGCCTTTTCTCTGCAGCTTTTCCAGCATCTGTTATTTTCTGACTTTTTATTAATAGCCATTCTGACTGATGTGATATGGTATCTCATTGTGGTTTTGATTTGCATTTCTCTAATGATTAATGATGTTGAACGTTTTTTCATATGCTTGTTGGCTGTGTGTATGTCTTCTTTTGAAAGTATTGTTCATGTCTTGTGTCTGCGTTTTAACAGGGTCTTTCATATTTCTTTGTAAATTTGTTTACATTCCATAAAGATTCTGGATATTAGATCTGTGTCAGAGGTATAGTTTGCAGGGGTTTTTTTACCTATATAACAAACATTAAAATACACCCTTTAACTATCATGTAGGTTGCCTGTTCATTCTGTTGATAATTTCTTTTGCTATGCAGAAGTTCTTTAATTTAATTTGATCTCATATGTCAATTTTTGTTTTTGTTGCAGTTGCTTTTGGCATCCACATTATAAAATCTTTGTCCAGGCCCAGTATTGCCTAGGTTAAGTTCCAGGTTTTTTATAATGTATGTTTTACATTTAAGTCTTTAATCCACCTTGAGTTGTTTCATGTATATGGTATAAGAGAGGGGTCTAATTTCAATTTTAAATAAAAAAATCCTCATGTAGCTTATAGTTTTCATTTTGTCATTGATCGTAAAATATAAAAATTCTTCAAAATTAATAGCAGTTATGTAACACTTACTATAAGTATCTTCCTCTCCTTTTACACTTCTCCTTTTCCTTCAGACTAGGAAAACTTTCTTCTTTCATGCATCCATAATGTCCACACACTTTTCCTTCAAAGCCTTTTCATAATCAGTCTTTTGTGTATTTCTTTAATCTCCATCTTGTACTATATGGTGCTATCTACTCGAGGATAGCCCCGCATTGTCTTTTTTATGATTATATTCACAGAAAACACAGTGCTTGACACATGATAGATAATATATATTGAAAATATCAATTGACCATAAAGTCATCTATAACAACTTCATTCATTTACATTCTTTCATTTGATACACACATATTAAGTGCCTACTATGCAATATATGACATAATAATGACCAAAACGAACAAAAAATATGTGCCTCATAGGGCTTAGCTTATATTCTTGTTGTGTGAATCAGAAAATAAAGAATAAATGTAACCAATTTACAGTCTACATTTCATATAATATAAAATGTGAAAAGGACTTTGGGAAAATAAAATCAGAAGAGGATAATGAAAATTGAGAGTAAGGGGTGAGAGTAGGAGTTATAACTATAAATGGGGAACTATAACTATATCTAGAAATAGAATGTGACATTTGATTAAAGCCTTGAAAGAGTTGAGAGTTAGCTGTGGAGATTCTTGGGGAGAGCACTTGAAAGAGAGAAAAATCTAGTACAAAAATCTCAAAGGGGAGGATGCCTGGAGAGTGCAAGGAGACTAGTATTGCTAGATCCCAGTGTGTCAGGGGAGATTAGTTTGAGAGTAATTATACTTCGGGATTTCTTGAAGAGCATTCTGGCAAAGTTCAATAAATTTTTACTCTGCTTCAAGTTTATTCACTTGAATTAATATCTAAGAGGAAAAGTATAGACTAAATACATTTCTTTTACTAAATTCAGTGAATCTGGAGAATAACTGATAAATGCACAACATTGAGATTATTTGTTATACAAGAGTAGGTATCTTATTGATACTGAAAATTTAAGTTAGAAATGTATAAAAGAATTACTTTCATTTCACCATGCATATTTCAGTGTCTACTAATAATTACTATGTGACATGGTTTTTGCCCAGAAAGTATGTTAAAGTTTTGCTAAATGAAAATCATATTTACCAAATAAGAATTACAGTTCATTTACACAGTGAATAATCTAAGTTATAGAATATTGAGGTGTCGCAAACAATAAAAATAAAAATAAAAATATTGAAATTGGCGATAAAATCAAAGGGAAGGTTATATAGTCCAACAGACCACAGGGAAATAAAGTTAAAAGGTCAGCATGATACATTTGGAACAAAGACCAATTTTAATAAACTCTATAGTGTTGTTTATTAACTCTTAAATGATGTAGAAAAAATGTGTTCAGGTCCTGTTCAGATTTCATATTACTCTTCATCATAATAGTGTAACACCTTTAAACAAAGTTGTCTTTTCTATTTTGTATGTTGATTATTTTAAACAAGACAAAAATTGGGTGGATGTACAGAGTATCTTGGTTATCCAATTCAAGGAATGTATAAAAATCCATCTAGTCTTCAATTAAGGATGTAGAATTTTCACACTCTTTGATGTATACTCAAATCAGAAAATATTTTTAAAAATAACATTAAAAAAATCATTTGATTATTATTTCCTTGTAAGTATACTGTCATTTTTAAATATGTTTTTCACAGATAGATATTTAATTAAGGCAGCTTCTGAATTTTCTCCTTCAAAAATATGGTTATGTTTTGTATACCATTATTTACCTATTTAATTCTCCTAAACACAAGCATTGTAGGAAGCCTAGTATTGTATTACTAACCAATGAAAGAAAAAACACTTGCAAAAGATGCATAGTGTTAAAACCTATTTACTTCACAGTCCTTATTTATATTTTACCTAACCTACAAATAATTGAATTTTAATTATGAACAATTCCATGTTGTGATAGAATTTGTCATATAAGAAGAGTTTTTGATACAAGTGATTTCCATAAGTAGTACCAAGAAAGTAAACAGTGTAAAATTCTGTCACTTTAGGAAGTTTATTAATATTTTTAAAAATTCACATGTATTAAATCCTGCAATCATTAATATTGTTTTAATGTTTTCTTTTCATAAAACCTGAAGCCTACATTAATCATGAAATTCTTTTCATTGTCCATGCTGAGTTATTTTCTTAGAAAAAATGCCATTCCATAATTTCTCAGTTAAAATTATTTTCAAATATAAGAAGAAATTCTTGCTTCATTGCTGTTCATAGTTGTCCCATACTAAAGAGGCTAGAAAAAGACAGTCTCCACATAAACTAAAATGCAAAATGGTACAAATTGCTTATATGTGGTAATAATGAGGAGGAATTATATTAAGTGTGATTTAAGTGAAATTATGGCAATTTTTTTTCATATTGCATGTTGAATCCTATTTCTGGGATATTATAAAGTCCTTGTGTTAATCAGGTCTTTTGGAAGCAGTAGTTGACATAGAGTTACAATTGCAAGACACTTATTACAGGATACCATCTTTGAAAGGTGAAAGGGGAGGGAAACAGAGTCAGGCAGGGGAGGCCTTCAGACCTAGAAGCAGATCCAATACCTGGTACGGTAAAACAGCAGGCCAGGATTTGGCAGCGAGAGTCTTCAGCTTAGTTCTCTCATTAATAATATAATGGCACATATATAGCTATTTTAAAAATATTTTCTCTAATCTTTGTTCTTGTTTCTATAGAGATTCTGTGTGTGTGTTTTACTTATCCTTTTTTTTTTTCAAAGTTGGACCCCTAAATTAATAGCCACTAGTGTCTTGTGACTATTTATTTTTAAAGCAAATAAAATTACATAGAATAAAAAATTCAGTTTGTTTGTCAAATTAGCTACACTTCAAGTGCTCATGAGCCACATATAGCTACTGGCTACCGTATTTGGTAGTACAGATATAGAGTTTTCTTACAATTGCAGATATTTCCATTGAAGTTACTATCATTTAATCACTAAGTTCTGACACAAATGGTAACATTTACTGACTGATTCCTATATGAAATATGCTGAGTTATTTGAACAAGTCATTTCTTCCTTTGCCTCTTGAAATATATATATTTAAATATATTTTATGTATTTAAATAAGGAGTATATATTTCCTATTTAATATTACAAATCTTAAATAAGAAATTTATGTTATTTATTTAATTATAATTGTGATAATGATATGTGTTACTAACGGAAAACATAAAGTGCTATATCCCAGGTGTCATGACCAAAGCAAATACAGATTTTGATAAAGAGGAATTGGTTGCAAATCACTAAGAAAATGCCAAAAAAGAAGTAACCTTAGCAAAACTTTGTTGTGAATTTATGTATGTCTGTATTGAGTATCGGTAAGAAATACTTCTAGTTAGGAAATATAGAAGTCCATTAAAAAAAAAAAAACAAAAGAAACACAGGAAGTTTCTACTGGGCCAGAGGAGATAAAATGAGGAGAAGGAGAGAGAAACTGAATTGAAAACATTTGAAAGATGTTGAATGTGTGTATGTGTATTTGTGTGCGTGTATTTGTGTGTGATATGAATGTGCTTATGAGGATGAAAGAAAATGGAAAGAATAAAAATAAGTGCTCAGATTGTGTCATCTTCACATTGTTACAGAGTAAAATAAATAAGGATTTATGCAGATTTTTTTAACGAAAGTTGTTAATTACTTCCTATAGTTTTTATTTCTGTTGTGAAGTACACAGAGTTATTATTTACTGGTGACGAGACATTTTAAAAATTTTCAGAAGTTTGTAAAAAATAGAAAATGGGGAGTTACACGGTTTGGCTCTGTGTCCCCACTCAAATCTCGCCTTGAATTATAGTAATCCTCACAGGTCAAGGGTAGGACCAGGTGGAGGTAATTGAATCATGGGGGTGGGTTCTCTCATGCTATTCTCATGATGGTAAATGTGTTCTCATGAGAACTGACAGTTTTATAAGCATCTGGCATTTCTTCTGATGGCATTCATTCTCTTTCCTGCAGACCTGTGAAGAAGTGCGTTTCGCCATGATTATACATTTCTGGAGTCTTCCAAAGCCATGCAGAACTGTGAAATAATTAAACCTCTTTTCTTTACAAAGTACCTAGTCTCAGGTATTTCTTCATAGCAGCATGAGGATGGACTAATACAGTAAATTGATACTGCAGAGAGTGGGGTACTGCTATAAAGACACCCAAAACTTTGGAAGCGACTTTGGAACTGTGTAGCAGGTAGAGGTTGGAATAGTTTGGAGAGCTCAGAAGAAGACAGGAAGATGTGAGAATATTTAGAGCTTCCTAGATACTTGTTGAATGGTTTTGACCAAAATGCTGATAGTGGTATGAACAATGAAATCCAGGCTGAAGTTGTCTCAAATGGAGGTGAGGGACTTGTTAAGAAGTGGAATAAAGGTGACCTTTTTTATGCCCTTGACCTAGAGATCTGTGGAACTTTGAACTTGAGAGAGATGATTTATGGTATCTGGTCAAATAATTTTCTAAACAGCAAAACTTTCAAGAGGTGACAGAGCATAAAAGTTTGAAAAATTTGCGGCCAGATGATGTGATAGAAAAGAAAGAAAGAAAAATTCTGAGGAGAAATTCAAGCCCACTGCAGAAATCTGCATAAGTAATGAGGAGCCAAATATCAATCACCAACACAATTGGAGAAAATGCCTCCAGGGCATGTCTGAGACCTCATGGCAATCTCTCTCATCACAGGCCCAGAGGCTTAGGAAGAAAAAATGTATTTCTGGTCCGGGCCCTGGTCGCTCCTACTCTGTGCAGCCTTAAGACATGGTGCCCAGTGTCCCAGCTGCTTCAGTTTCAGCCAAGGCTAAAAGTGGCCAAGGTACAGCTTGGGCCATTGCTTGCAAGCCCCAAGTCTTGTTGACTTCCATGTGGTGCTGAAACTGTGGATGCACAGAAGTTAAGAAATGAGATTTGGGATCCTTTGCCTATATTTTGGAGGATATATGTAAATGTCTAGATGTCAAGGCAGAAGTTTGCTGCAGGGGAGGAACCCTCATGAAGAACCTCTGCTAGGGCAGCATGTAAAGGAAAATGTGGGGCTGGCACCCCCACACAGAGTCCCCTCTGGGGCACTTCCTAGTGGATGTATGGGAAGAAGGCCACCATCCTCCAGACCCCAGTATGGTAGATCCAAAGACAGCTTTCACCATGCACCTGGAAAAGCTGCAGACACTCAATGTCAGCCTGTGAAATAGACAAGAGGCTGGCTGTACTGTGCAATGCTGCAGGGAGGAGCTGCACAAGGTCATGGGAGCCCAACTCTTTCATCAGTGTGACCTGGATGTGAGATATGGAGTCAAAGGAGATCATTTTGGAACCTTAAGGTTACTGACTGCTCTACTGGATTTTTGGAGTTGCATGGGGCCTGTAACCCCTTTGTTTCAGCCAATTTCTTCCATTTGGAATTGGTATATTTCTCCAATGCCTGTACCCCCATTTTATTTAGGAAGTAAATAACTTTATTTCAATTTTATAGTCTCATAGACAAAGGGACTTTCCTTGTCTCAGATGCGACCTTGGACTTGGACTTTTGAGTTAATGCTGAAATGAGTTAAGATTTTGGGGGACTATTGGAAGGGCATGATTGTGTTTTGAAATGTGAGGACATGAGATGTGAGAGAGTCCAAGTGCAGAATATGGTTTGCTCTGTGTCCCCACCCAAAATCTCACACTGAATTGTAATAATTCCCATGTGTGAAAGGCAGGACCAGACGGAGGTAACTGAATCATAGGGGCAGTTTCCCCCATGCTGTTTTCATGATAGTGATTGAGTTCTCACAAGATCTAATGGTTTTTAAGTGTCTGGCATTTCCCCTGCTTGCACTCATTCTCTCTCCTTCCATCCTGTGTACTGATGCCTTTCACCATGATTGTAGGTTTCCTGAGACCTCCACAGCTATGTGGAACTGTGAGTCAATTAAACCTCTTTTCTTTATAAACTACCTAGTCTCAGATATTCCTTCATAGCAGCATGAAAATGGACTTATATAGTGTGAGAGAGTAATATTATCAGAGAAATATTGTGTGATTAGTAGGCAGTGCTGAAGATCCAGTTGAGGTTTTTGATCATAGAGTTACAGACGACACCAATATGTTCTTTTGTGATATTTTTTCTCCATGCTCAGACCCTCTGAAGAGACACATAAAAGCTAATATATGGGTTAGTCAGTGGTCAGAACTTCCAAAAAATGTTCAACTTAAGGGCAAACACTTTTCTGTTGTATTCAATATTAAACTGTTTATACATTCATTAAACCATGGTAAACTTAATTATTTTAAGGAAATCGATTCAGTGAGAGGTTGTACCTTAGAAAAAGATATATGGTATTCATCTTCTATCAAACAAATGATTTAATTAATTTCTAACAAATTGAAATAAAACTGGGGGACATAACTACGTGCTATGAAGATCTATTATCTTTCTTAATGACAGGATATTTGAATAAACAGTATATTTATGTGGCGAATATCTTGTCTTCCCTATAAAATTAAAACTGTAGTTTCCACCATCATGTTCTCATCAAAGTCTAAGGCCATTCTACCTGAATCAGCGATATGGACATAAGACAGGGAAATACCAGTAGAAGAGGGTGATTCCCTGGCAAAGGCCCCACTCTCAAACCTGAAGACACCTGGCCCTAAGTGAGGACAGGCATTTCTGTTTTCATGCCCCCAAAGTTGCCATTTAGTCTGCTATACCCTTCATCCTGTGCCTATATAAACCCAAGACCTTAGTGGGCACAGACAGAAGCAACTGAATGTCAACAGGAGAAGAGAAACAGACCAGAAGACATGAGCAAACCAGTGATGGGGGAACAACATTGGCTGAAAGAGAGAAGAGGAAGGATGTCAGGACAGTTAGTGGAGTTCAGATGGGGCAGTTGGAGAAGAGTCCCGGCAGCTGGGCAGCCCAACCCCAGGAGAAAACTACCTTCCCATTCCATCCCCCGCTTCTGGCTCCCCAGGCATCAAGCTGACAGCCACCTCCACCACTCAATAAAATTTTGCAGTTATTCTTCCAGCCCACCTATGATCTGATTCTTCTGGTACACTGGGCAAGAACTCAGGCTGTCACACTGGCCCCCTAACCTTGCAATAAGGCAGAGGATCCATCGAGTTGATTAACACTAATGGTCTGCAGAAGGCAAAGTTGAAAGAGCACACTGTAACACACTCTCACTTGGGCTTCGGGAGTCATAGACCCCTAGATGCTGCTATAGCTCTAAAGCACTCCCCATAGCCAGTGCACCCGGGAGACTGCATGCTCCCCCTGGGAGTTTGAGCAGTAGGGCAAAAGAGCAAGCCACACCCCTGTCACCCCTGTTACACATCCTGCCAGGGGGATAAGGAAGCACTCCAGTTTCATCATCACTATCATTAGTGGGTATCATTATTATGTCATCCTCAGGATGTGTCATCAGAGCATGGTTTCCTTAACCAAATTGTCTTAAAAATATAAAATTCTGATCACACCACAGAATTATTTCATTAAGAAGACGTGTTCAATTTATAAATTATACTTTGTCTTAATTTGCCATGATAAACTTCAGCAAATAATTTAAATGTTATTTTATTTACTTACAGTACTGATTATTTCCACATTCTTTGCCCATGAAAGTTTGGAGTTTTCATGTTATGCATCAGGAGAAAATATCTGGAACATTATGGAAGACCTTAATTGATATTATATTATTATAATACATGCTCTATTAAATTGAAATTTAAAACACATTAAAAGGAAGAATTAAATGATGCCTAATAACAATAATCTTAATCAATGTGAATTGGATGTATTATATAGTCATTAGGAAAATTATATCTTCAGTAGAAAAACATAATTTGCATTTGATTCCTAGATTTCTTTGTTATATATAATTTAATATTTCCCTGTACTATAAATTTAAACACAATCAAAATTTCTAGAGATATTAGATTATATATGTATATATGCAAATATATGTGAAATTTTAAATTCTTTTTCTGTGGCATCCCATTTGAAAAAAGTAAAATATCCTGAATTTAAAAAATTATGAGTTTCAGTAATTGTGTAAGTTTTGAAAAAACTATTTTAAAGTCAAAGAAATGAAGGGAGGAAACAATATTTATTAAACATCAACATTTTATTTTGTAGGTTTATTAGGTATTTTCCATATATTATCTCATTTAATCCTAATATTAACTTGAGAATGATCAGGACTTGTGATATTTGTGAACTGAATGTTCAAACAAGAAAAAAATCTCTGAAAATAGAAAACCTAATTTATCAAATAAGTAAAAAGTCTTTGTTAGCTAATAGTTGTCTATTATGAAGCACCTTTGAAAAATTTCCTGAAACTTTATTAGGCTTAAAATTTGGGGGCTTTAACTCTTCTAACATGAAATATCAACATACGATAGGTGTTGCGGCTGCTTCAACCATCACAGTCGGTAAAATTCATCTTTTTGTTTAATTATTTTTTAACTAAATTTAAATAAAATAAATAATATAAAAAAAATTTTACAAAGATACAATAGGCTTACATGTTCTCTTAACCAGGATTAGACAAATCCTCAAAACCACATAAAATACAGGTAACTCAAAGGTTTCTTACTTTTCTTAAAGATTGAAAGGAAATAAACAAGAAAATGTAAAATACTCCTCATGGAGCTAGTTAGGAATTAGAGCAGTTTGTTTATTTATTTATTTATTTATTTATTTATTTATTTATTTATTTGACAAATGTTTGATGAGCACTTACTGGCACCGCTACACTGGTCTAGATACAGAGACAATGGTTGAACAAGAGTGTCCATTTCACATTGGCTGTCAGAACCAATATATCTGATATTTTAGTTTAAGCAGAAACTCAAAGTAAGCGAATAGCAGAGGATTACCTATTCTCCATTTTGACAGGTGTGTTAGTATCTCAAGGCTGGAAAATTTGAGCGGGAAGAATTATAGCTTTAATCAATCTAATCTCATCATTTCTGGATTATAGATATATTTATCGTCTTTTGTCCTGAAGTATTATTGGTTTGCCATTAACCACCTGAGGTAATTCAAATATACATCTGGGTTAGAAGTGTTGAAAGCTCATCAGGTGAATACAGGTAAATATGTCTTGAGTATCTAAGAGAAAGAATGCATTGAAGAGTTGAACTGGTCAGGCTAAACCCATACCAAAGTTCCAAGACCTTTGATGTGGACCCCCTTTTTGAGCCTCGAGTATTGAGATTCTTATTGAAATGGAAGGATATTATTTTTTCTTTTTAACTTTATTTATTTAATTCTTCTAAGATGATTACATGAAGGTACTTAACAAGGGAATGAGCATAGCTGCAAGAAAGATTTTTAATGCTTTTGTATAAGAAGTAATTCTTTTTCAAATTTCTGCATAGTAAAGCATTCATTTCCATCTATGACCTCAAGACAAAATTGAATGCTTCCAGACACAGAGAATTTCTTCATCTCAGACAAATTTTGTACCCCCAGAAAAAATATAGCTTCCAGAAACACAAATCCAAATTTAAGGATAGAAAGAGAAATATAGAAACACAAAGCAAGAACCAATATTTTTAAGGTTCTTGGAGGAATTAAATTCCTTTTTAGAAAATAAATAATTTAAGAAACATTGGTTTGTAACTTATGTGCCTTAGGATGGTACCTACAATTAATATTTTACCATAAAGGACTTGACTAAGTAGTTGAATTATACATATAACAAGTCTGCTCTCATGGTTTATGGGTCTTAACATTTCAGGGACCATCATTTTAAGTTCTTTAGTGAGGAGGAGCTGGAGACCGTTATACTGCTTTCAAGTTAATTTTACATAAGCACATGTATAGTAAAATAATTGTTTTTATTTCATAATTTGCATTCAGAATAGTCTGGACTCATTGTCTTTTTTCTTTGTCTTTTTTTTTTTTTTTTTTTTTTGAGACATAGTCTTGTTCTGTCTCCCAGACTGTAGTGCAGTGGCGTGATCTCAGCTCACTGCAACCTCTGTCTCCTGGGATCAAGCAAGTGTCATGCCTCAGCCTCCTGAGTAGCTGGGATTACAGGCACATGCCAATGTGCTAGCCAATTTTTTTGTATCTTTTAGTAAAGACATGGTTTCACCATGTTGGCCAGGTGAGTGTCGAACTCCTGACCTCAGGCGATCCACTTGCCTCAGCCTCCCAAAGTGTGAACTCATTTTCTTTATGGAGTTCTGGGCTTAAGAACCCTTTGGGAGATACATGTATATCATATATACATTGATGTATACATATACAAACACACCCAAACTTACATGCACACATATATAGTATGTATGTGTGTGCATACACACATGTGCATATACATATGTGTATATATACTATGTATATATGTGTATGTATGTACACAGTATATGTATATGTATATATGTACACACATGTATATATACACATATAAAATGTGTACATACACATACACAATATATATGTATGTATGTTTTTGTGTATGTATGCATACATATGTATATAATATATATGTATCTCCAGAAGGATTCTGAAGCCTAGTACTCTATAAACAACTTGCATGTGTGTGTGTATATATATATATGTATTTCTGGAAAATATAACTTGTTTTATCTTTGCTGCTCATTTAAGTTTTGTTAGTTTTTGCATTCTATTAAGTACGTAATGTACCAGTTTATACATTGGTTACTAATAGCAAAACACACCACTTTTATTTCAATGTTTCCCTTGGATTTTTCCTTTGAAATTTCTCTTGTCACTTATTCATGTTTATCACTCACAGCTAATATATCTAATTGAAATTTAAATTTAGATGTAAGGTTAAGCTCAAGTCTCTACAAAATAATGACATTATTGTCAGAATTTTCACATAATTAATTACTAATTTCCCTACCTAGCAAATTGACTACAGTATAGCAACTGACTCTTAGTGTTTCAGCTGTTTAAAATCAATCTTTTCTGTGCTCCAGATTTATGCATACTAAATTTGTTATGTATTAAAATATAAGAACAAATTATTCTTCTATTAATTTACAATTAAACTAGAATTATAAAGTTAATAAATATTTTATTTTGATTGGGTCAGTGTGTTGTATACATGATGAAATAAATCTTTGTATTTTACATATGAATTACATAAGATGAGCATAGAATAAATGTAAAATGCAAGACAGCAATATTATTCATATATTTAATACTTTCAGAATCTCATTTCTGTAAAATAAAATTTCATATACATGATGTATTAATATTGGATTCTTAGTACATCCTTTTGTCTGGATGGTAATGTCTGGACTTTGATATGTACCCTGTCAATATAACTCCTTTCCGATTGACATAATTATCCTTTAAATACATCAATATCATCTCTAAAGTAATCAGAAAATACTTGCATTTTTTACTTCTAAATGGAAAAACTTTTTTTCTTTAATATTTACCTATCATATATTTATTATATTACAACTATATATAATATATTAAAGTACATTATAGTATAAGAGAGAATCTTATATATTTATTTTAGCTTAAGTAAATTTTGTGTTCATTTTTGCCACCTCTGTTTGCAATTGTAACAAATTCTTGGTTTACATTTCTCCCCTTATTCTCCAAATATCCTCCTCTCTTCTCTATGCAACAATTAACTTCATTCTGTTACCCTATTCTCATCTTGTACTCTAATCCTAACTTCAACACCATCTGTTATCTTCTTACGTTTATGCTTTTACTCTTGGCTCCTCCCTGAAACTCTTATCCCACTCACTATAAATCAAAGTGCACCTCTACATCTCATGTGATTAAGTCCAACTTACTGTATCAACTTTCCTATAGCCCCCCCAAAATCCCCAATATTCTCTGGAATGAAGCAACTAAATGTCCCATGGTTATCTCGGTGGAGCAGAATGTCAACTCTCCACTTTCCAGATAACAGTAGTAATGTCTACTTAGTGTCTCTAGTTGGATTTCAGATTGTATATTGAAGGGGTAGAAATGTTAAAATTATCTTTAATATCCTATTATGAGTATGTCATAAAAAACATAGGGCATTTTGTTTGTGTGTCTTATAGGGAGATGCCATAACATAGTTATTAAGTGTCTTGCCTTTGGATTCAGGTATTTAATATTCTATCTACCTATCATCACCTGTATGATTATTAAAAGTCTCAGTTTCTGCAACTTTGAAATAATAATATTACCTAACTCACAAGGTTGTTGTAAAGAAAAAATCAGATAATGTCTGTAAAGTAGCTAGCAGAGTATCTCTTCTCTTAATAAATGGCAAGTCATTATTATAATTTATCAAATAAAGATTTTATATTACAAAATAAATTTTTAATTTAAAAAGTAATTATAAATGTACTTTTTGAATATTATTAATTTATGTATGGAGAATTAGCTCATGGTTACTAAGTTTACCTTTTAAAAAATAAGAAATGAACTGACTTTATGTTCTCATTATTTTTTCATGGAAAAACGCAGAAGCATGAATAAATAATATTCGGTATTATAGTTTTTAATGTTGTTTAATTTTATTCAATAAATAGGATATGAGATTATTTCTGCCTTAGCAACCTCTGTGAGAAATACCCTATAAGTCTGTGACTTATAGGATTGAAAGCTATTTAAAATTTCATTGGGAAAGTTCTTTCAGTAGTGTTAAAAATACACTGGATATTATTTTTAATAATATACAGACTAAAAAGGAGCATTGATTATTCTAAAACTCATGTCTTTTCAAAAATGTATATTTTGTTATTAAACATATATTGTGTGTTGAGGTATAAGAAAACTCGGTTTCATCCTACACAATTTAATAACTGACCAAAAGTTTACTCAGTAAAATTGGAAAGAATTTTGTGTTTTAAGAATTAACATATTAAACTATATTTTGAGTCAAAGAGGGGTGAAACAATATTTAGAAAGCATTATCTTATACTAATGTTGTTATCTATTGAAAATTTTTACAGTTTTCTGCACATTTGGAGCAAAAGAGACACAAATTGGAAAGTAAAGGTAAAAAAAAAAATTGTAATACATAATACTACCTGAAAAGAGAATTATGAAAAAGAGAATTATTACATTTTAAATGATCTAATTTCCTTTAGGTGTACATTTTTTAAATGTAATATTTATAAAAAATGATTTACAACCAGAGGTCATATAAGCTCTGTTTTGGTAATAGTTTGGTAATAAAATATAGTTTTCCTAAAAGATCTTTGTTGTTGTAATTTTTAAGTAAACTATGATAGGCAGTTAAAATTTCTTTCTGGCCCAATGTGGAATTTACCATCTAAAAGGTCACCTAACATTTTATTCCAGTTGCACAGGAAAACAACTGATTTAATACATGCAACTGGCATTTGAAAAACCTAGGTGGGTCCCAAAGGAAAACTGCCCAACTTCTCCCAAGATCTTTCCTCTTATAGATGTACAACTAATAAAAGTGACAAAACCAGACAATGACAAATAGTAGAGCTGTTAATAATAAGGCAAATGGTCACCAAAGATAAAAGTTTTCAAGATAATCAAAAGATTTTAGAGAATCAAAATATTCTATAAAATGTTCTATTATTCCTTAGATACAAAATGTTCTCATTTGGTTTTATAAGTGAAATAACGTGAAAAAAATGCATACATTAAGTTCTATCTCATTCTTAATCATAGATATCTCTGTGAGAAAAGCAAAACTAACTACGTAATTTGGGTGTATCAGTTTAAAACAAAAATGCAGTGCCCACTTCTAGCTACTGTTAAAAAATTAAGATAGCAATAGAGGAGCTTTAAAGCAAGTACAGAGACCTTTTAAGTTTGGGGGGCTATGTGACCGCACAGGTGACATAGTCTTCAAGCCTGCCTTGGGAGGGATCGCTAGGGGTCTCAAAGGAGTGCATTGTTTTTGAATTGATAATCTTGGTTCACGACAATGAAGAGGTCTCAGTTGGAACTTGTAGGCTTCCAAGATAATGGTGCTCCCAAAATATCATTAAAATGAACTACTAATAAGAAAAATCTAAATTTATTCTGTGACAATGGAGAACACTCATTTGAGAGAGTCTTGCTAAAATCTTGAAGTGGGAGAGAGTGAAGTTGGGATTTGTATGTATTTTTAAGTCTGGTTTATTATGATCTTTACATCCAAAAAGTTTATTGGGATTCGGTAGTGATTGTGATATAATAATATTTGTGATGATAATGAATGAGAATTTTGAGGCAAGGGTTCTGAAGAGCCAGGAAATCAAATATAAATATTGTGATGGAATAAAAAAGATGAACAATTTGCTGTTCATTTCAGTAGGTTTTGTAAAACATCCCGGGAATGAATAATGAAGTTATTGAAACTTGTATCTTCTTTGACAAGAGTCTGCTTTAGCAGTAAAGTCATGTTGATGAATAGCATAATACAGTGGAATAGCAGAGTTGTGCTAACATAGTATGTAACCTGCATTTGTATAGTTTGCTTTTCAAGAATAAAATATACATAACTAAAAAAATATTGCTACTAAATAGAATTAAGCAGTTTCTCCTAATGTGGATAACTAAAATAGTTTCCTGTCTCAAAATCAAAATTGGAGAAACTACGGAAATGAAAGACAAACACAGATCACAAGAACTAGTTGAAAGAGAAAGATAGAGGGAGGGAGAAAAAGAAACATAACAAAAAAAATTTAAAAAAATACTTGGGAGTTGAAAGATTTCTTTGAAAATATGTCTTTCCCCTGATTTGCTTGAGCATAATTATTGCCTGCCTCTTCACTGCAGCAACATAGCATCAGCTACCAGACCACTTGGTAATATAAAAGGAGCATAGGCATGGTGGCTCACGCCTGCAATCCCAGCACTTCGAGAGTCTGAGGCAGGAGGATCACCTGAGGTTGGGAGCTCAAGCCCAGCCTGACCAACATGGAGAAACCTGACTCTACTGAAAAAAAAAAAAAAAAATTAGCGGGGCATGGTGGCACATATCTGTAATCCCAGCCACTTGGGAGGCTGAGGCAGGAGAATCGCTTGAACCCGGGAGGCAGAGGTTGTGGTGAGCTGAGATGGGGCCATTGCACTCCAGCCTGAGCGACAACAACAAAACTCCATCTCAAGAAAAAAAAAAAGAAAAAAGAAGAAAAGGACGATAATGTGTCTACTTTTATGCAAACTGGCAAAATACACTTGAGCTTTTTTTTTTCTAATCATTTTTGATCCAAATTCTCTGGATTGGTTGATTGAAAGACTGTCTCTTACTATTGTTGTTTTATGCTAAAGATCTAAAAATGAAATTTTTACCAGCCAAGTTTTGTGTTGTCATGGCAGTAAAAACAAATAATTAATAGTCTTTAACAGGTACCTGGGCCTCCTCCTAGACTTACCAGACCAACACAGAATTATTTCTTTAGTCTTTCTCCAATTTAAATGGGTTGACATTTGCTGATATATCCAGAGAAAATGAACCCATAATGATCTGAGGAAAGGGCAAAAAACAAATACATATAAGTATAGATTTATATTTTATATAAATAAAATAATCTATTTTATTATTTATTAATATGTTTAATTATTTTAACTATAATGCTAATATATTAGGGTTATTATGCATATATATAAAATATAGAGGTTATCTGTATCAAGTACACAAGTGCACACACATGCACACACACATATACACAGCAGAAAGATATAGGAACATAATAGCATATGAACCAGAAGCCACACAAGAGTCATTACATAAAAATATTACTTCATAAAACTTATAAAGGTTAATGAAAAGCCTAAGAAAGGATAAATAAATGGCCCCAAAGAGGCAGCAAAATGAACATAGAATGGGAAAATAAAGAAATAGGCAAAAAAATAAAAATTAAGAGATTGAGAAGTTAGATATATTAAAGTCAGTATTGAGAAGATGAAAATCACATAAGAAGAAAAAAAAAAGTCAATGGGAAAAAAACTGAGGAAAAATTGAAGATACATGGTTCAGACTTAAGAACAAAGGAACCTGGTTTCTGGTTCAAGATGGCTGAGTAGAGTCATGAACCACCCTCTCCAGAAAGAAGAATAAAAATTATGAATAGATAATAATACCTAAAGTAAAACAGTAAAATCCAACAGATAACTCTTGAGAAATACGTGAGGCACAGAAAGAGAAGGAAAAGTGGTCAGCTTGGCCAAAATTGGCCAGAAGCCTGGAAGAGCTCAGTATTACAGGGAAAGGGTAAGAGAGAGAAAAAGAGCTTTGGTTTTCGGCACCCTCACCAAAGATTGCTGGATTAAAAGCACTGGAAAGCTCCTCTACACACACTCACCCTGCTACTACTGTGGGTGGTAAATTGCAGACCCCACAAAGGTACCCCAGAAAGGAAACTTGCTTGCTCTGTGTAACTCATCTCCTCCCACTGACCTCAAGACCTGACTGGTGACAACAGGGTGCCACTTTGGGAGCATAGCCATCACAGGACTAAACTCAGCCCTGGGATTCACAGTTCCCAAACCTCCACATCACAGGAGCTCCTGCTGACATTCCCAAGGATCCAGAGAGAGGGTAACAATGGCACAGTGCTTGCTGGACCAAAAGGTTCTGCAAGTTCCCTGATGTTATAGCCCACAGAGAGCACTACTCCCCAGAAAAAGGATGGTGCAGTGCTACAAACAGAAGCACATAGGACAAAGAAAAGCAAAGCACATGCTTTCTACAGGCTGAGAGTTCCCTGCATGGAGCTGTAGGAACTGACCCCACCACTAGCAGCAGAAAAATCTCTGTGCTTAACTTTACAAACAGAGAGAAATTCCCTCCCACTGGTGGAGGCATCTTCATTCTGGGGCTCATGCATAGAGAATGTGATCTCTAACCCACTACCCACCCCAGCATACTCACTCCTGCTGCCTCTGAAGGCTGAGGTGGGAGAACTAGATGGCTGCTGGTCTGTGGTTCTGAATGGCAACTATGACCCCAATAGTGGCATAGCCTCTATGGCTGGGCATGGGCACAAAGGGCAGGGTCCCTCTACTCCCTCTCAGGGGAGGTGCGGCACTGCTTGTACAGAGAGCAGAAAAACGTCCAACATCAACACAGCCCCCACCAACACTGGCCTACACCACTCAGGACTGAAAGGGTCATGCTTCCACTGCTCCTGCTATTGCCCACTCTATGCCACCTGCCCAGGGTCCTGATTGCCTGTTCATTGCTGCCACTACTGACATCTGTGTATTGTCCACCTGGAGGCTCAAGAATCAGCTTCCTAGTAACTGCCAACATAGGTGCCAACACACAGCACTCTAGAGCACAAACATAGGCACATCAACCCATCACTGCTATCACTAGTGCCTGAAGCCTGCGCCATCTGTCTTCTCAGTCCCCAGCACAACTTTACAACTGCCTTCACTAATAACCACACCATAACCCTCTAAAGAAACCACAGGAAGCATGAATGCTGTTTATAGCCAAATAAATAATACAGAGACTACTTAATGTACATATCCAGAATCAATACCAAAGTTTCCTAAGTAACCAACACTAAAAACTAATTTTTAGGATTAAGTCCCTCCCTATGAAAAGAAATTCAGAAATAGGAAGACGTGGCTGGTACATTAGATTCAAGGTGATTAACATAAGGACACAGGAATAATCAAACAGCAAGAAAATGTTACACGTCCAAAGGACCACAAAACTTCTTAAATAATAGATCTCAATAAAAGCTTTTGAAACCCTGAATTAAAACTTTAAAATATTCCTTTTTAAAAAACTTAGTAAGAAGCAAGATAATTCTGAAAAAAAAATACACAAAGAAATCAGAAAACAATTGAGGATATAAATGAAAAATTTATCAAAAAGATTTTTTAAAGTAACAAACAAATAGAATTTCTGAAACTGAAAAATTCATTGAAAGAAATACAAAATATGCTTGAAGGCTTCAGCAATAGACTAGAACAGGCAGAAGAAAGAATCTCAGAACTTGAAGACATATCTTCTGAGATATTTTGGTCAGACAAAAATAAAGAAAAAAAAAAAGAAAATGAATGAGCAAAGCTCTTATGACATTTGGGACAAGACAAACCAATCAAATATTTGAATTACTGTCATCCCTGATAGCCAAGAGACACAGAAAAAAAAAATTAGAAAATCTATTTAACTTAGTAGTTGATGAAAACTTTTAAAGTGTATCAAGTGACTTAAATATTCACATACAGGAAGTTCAGTGAATCACAGTTAAATACAATGCAGAAAGGTCTTCTCCATGGCACATTATAGTCAGACTGTCTAAAGTCAAAATGTAAAACAGCAAGAGAAGAGCATCTAGTCACCTATAAAATAAACTTCACTAGAGAGAGGATTTTTTAATAGACATGCTACAGGCCAAAAGAGAATGGAAAAATAGATTTAAAGTGCTGAAAAAAATCACCCAAGACTACTATAACCAGTAAAATTATTATTCATAAATGAAGGAGAAATAAAGTCTTGCTGAAAGAAGCAATGGTGAAAGGAATTTGTTATCATGAGACTGGTCCTACAAGCAATGCTCAAGAAATCCTAACCCTGGAAGCAAAAGAATGATGTTTATCATCATGAAAATACACAAAAGTATGAAACTTCCTGGTGAAGGAATCACACAAAGGAGGAAGAGAAAGCACCCAAAGGGTACCACTTCAAGAATACCACCAAACTACAGTGACAATCAATTAGAGAAAAAAAAAGAACAAAGAATATGCGAAATAACCAGAAAACAATTAACAAGGCAACAGGAACAAAGACACATCAATAATAAATTTAAATTTAAAGAGATTAAATTATTCACTTAAAAGATATAGACTGGCTAAATTGAAAAAATAACAGAAACAAAACAGGATCCTACTATATGCTGCTTACAAGAAACTCAACTTAATAGGTTACATCATCACCCTACTGAGCATATGACAGATAATCTAGATTAAAAATAAACAAAGAGACATTGGACTTAAACTGGATGTTAGGCTAAATGAACCTAACAGACATTTATAGAGAGTATCTTCTGACAACTACAGAAAACACATTCTTTTCATCAGCATATGAAACACTCTTCACCATTGACCATTTTGGGTCACAAAACAAGTCTCAAAAAATTTTAAACAATCAAATTATTTCAAGTATCTTCTCAAACCCAAGAAAATAAAACTAGATATTAACACCAAGAGGAACTTTGCCAACTATGCAAATACACGTTTGAAACTAAAGAAAACGGAAACACACCATACCAAAAGCTGTGATATACAGCACAAGCAGTGCTGAGAGGGAAATATATAGCGATAATGCCTACCTTATAAAAGTAGAAAATATTGTAAATTAATAATCTAACAATGTACTGCAAAGTACTACAAAAGCAAGAGAAAACAAAATCAAAGATTACTAGAAGAAAAAATGAAAATCACATTAGAAATAGTTAAAATAGAGACTGAAAATTACAAATGATTGATGAAATGAAAAGTTGGATCTTCAAAAGTAATTTAAGCAGTGATAAGTCACTGAATAGATTAATCAAGAAAACAAGAGAAGACCCAAATGAACAAAATCAACAAAAAAGGTGACATTATAACTGATACGACATACGTACTAAAGATCATCAGAGATTATTGTGAACAACTATATACTAACAAGCTGGAAAAACTAGAAAAAAAGTTATACATTCTGGGAAACATACAGCCTACCAAGATTGAATCAAGAAGAAATAGAAAACCTGAACAGACCAAAAATGGATTATGAGATTGAATGAGTAATAAAAAGTTTCCAACAATAAAAAGCCAGAACCAAGTAGACTCACAGCCAAAATCTACCAAACTTACAAAGTAGAGCTACTACAGTTCTCCTGAATCTATTCCAAAAAAAAAAAAAAAAAAAAAAGTCAGAGGAGAGAATTATTGCTAATTTATTCCTTGAGGCCAGCATGCTCTGATATGAAAAAGAAATAAGGACACAACAAAAAAGAAAGCTACAGCTCAATATCCCTTATATCCATGCAAAATTCTCAGCAAAATACTAAGAAACTGAATCTAACAGCAAATACAATGAAAATTTACCATAGTGAAATGGGTTTTATACCAGAGATGCTATAATTGTTTAACATATATAAATCAATAAATGTGAGACATTACATCAACAGAATGAAGGACAGAAACCAAATGTTCATCTCAATAGATGAAAATAAATGTTTGACGGAGTTCATCTCCCTTTAATGATAAAAATTACACCAAATAGGTATAGAAGGAATCTACCTCAGCATAATAGAAGCCATAGATAGTAAGCCACAACTAACATTATACCGAATGCAGAAGACTTTCTTCTAAGAACTGGAAAGTGACGAAGATGTCCACTTTCACCACTCCTATTCAACACAGATCTGGAACTCCTAGTCAGAGAACCCAGGTAAGAGAAAGAAATAAAAGGGATCCCAACTAGAAAAAGGGAAAGTCAAATCATTCTTCTTTGAGGATAATATCATCTTATATCTAGAAAATCAAAAAGAGTCTTTGAAAAAAATCTTAGATTCGATCAATTAATTTTAAAATGTTGCAGGATACAGTATCAACATACAAAAGTTAGTAATATTTCAACACATCAATAATGATTTAGCCAAAAAGAAATTAAGCAGACAATCCCAGTTGTAGTATCCCTGCAAAAAACAAAACAAAACAACACAAACAAAGAAGACACTTAGGAATGAATTTAGCCAAGGAAGTGAAAGATCTCTGCAAGGAAAACTAGAAAACTTTGATGAAAAATATTAAATATAACATAAACACATGGAAAAATATCCCATTCTCATGGATTGGGAGAATTAATATTGTTAAAGTGACTATTGCCCCCCAAAAGCCACAGATTTAGTGCAATCTCTATCAAAATAGTCATTCTTCACAAAATTAGAAAACAATCCCTAAAAGTATATGAAACCAAAAAGAAAAAAAAAAAAAAAAAGATCCTGAAGAGCCAAAGCAATACTGAGCAATACGGACAAAGCTAGAGGCATGACCTTACCTGACTTTAAAATATACTGCAATACTACAGTAAGAAAAATATTATGGCACTGGTATAAAAATAGACCCATACACCAATGGAACAGAATACAGAACCCAGAAATAATGCCACATACTTACAACCAAATAATTTTTGACAAAGCTGACAAGAGCTTCCATTGAGGAAAGTACAACTTCTTCAATGAATGATTTTGGAAAAACTGGATAATTATAATACATACAGAAGAATAAAAATGAAACTATTCTCTTATCATATATGAAAAACTCACCTCAAATTGAATTAAAGAATTAAATGTAAGATGTCTGCACAAAACCTAGGGAAAACTCTTATGAACCTTAGTTTAGGCAAAAAATTTATGACAAAGACCACAAAAGCACAGGCAACAGAAACAAAAATAAATAAACATGGCATACTTAAACTACAAATGTTCTTCACAGCAAAAAAAGAATAATAAACACAGTGAATAGATCATTTGTTGGATGGGAGAAAATATTTGCAATCAGTGCATATGATAGGGCACTAATATTTGGATTACACAAGGAACTCAAACAACTCAAAAGGAAAAACAAAACAAAACAAATAATATCATTAAAAAGTTGCCAATAGCCATGAATAGACATTTCTCAAAAGAACTGCAAATGCTAACAGATATATAAAAGATTCTCAAAATCACTAATAAACAGGTAAATGGAAATCAAAACCAAAGTGAGGTATCATGTCATCCCAGTTAGTACGGCTAGTATTAAAAAGACAAAAAAGGAGTTATTTGTGAGAGTATAGAGAAAAGTGAACTCTTGTACACTGTTAGTGGGAATGTAAACTAGTGCAACCACTGTGGAAAACAGTTCCAAGACTTATCAAAAAACTAAAAACAAAACTACCATTCAATCTAGCAATCCAACTATGAAGAATCTATCAAAGGAAAATAAATCAATATATTCAGTGATAGACCTGCAGTTGCGTGCTTATTATTGCAGCACTAACCGCAGTAGCACAGATGCAGAATCAACCTACTTGTCTATCAATGGGTGAATGAATAAAGAAAATGTGATATGTATTACATTTTATAATATATTTTATATATCACATACATATATATGTATATGTATACATATATGTGTGTGTATATATATCTACCTATACACCCACACTCATACACAAACACACACACTGTAATACTCTTTATCCATTAAAAATAATGAAATCATGTTATTTGTGGGAGCTTGGATAGAACTGGAGGTCATTATCTTATGTCAAACAAACCAGGCACAGAAAAGCAAATACCACATCTTCTCAGCCATATGTGGGAGCTAAAAAATTAGATCACATGGAGGTAGAAAGTGAAAAGTAGATAACAGAGACTGGGAAGGGTGAGTAGGGGACAGAGAGGATGATGAAGAAAAGTGGGTTAAAGTCTACAAATATAGAATGAAACCAAAGGAATAAATTTAATGTTTGAAAGTAGAGTACGGTGACTATACTTCACCTATTTGTATTTTACTGAGGTGATGGAACCCTAAATATGCTAAATTTATGAGTATGCATTACATACATGTAACAAAATTTAACTTCTACCTCATATATTTGTACAAATACCATATATTTAATATTTCTTATTTTGAAAGGACCCATCAAATACAAAACAAGAAACAAAATGACAACTCAAGACCTGGAATATGCTATGGTAATTTTTGAAAATGTCTAAACTAAAGAGAAAATCTAAGATTATTCCTAAAGAAAGGGCAACTGATCATCCACAAAGGAAAAGAATCCATTGAAAATCATTTTTATGACAAAGATATTGTATTCTAAAAATTATGGAGTATTAACTTTTAATTATTGGTGTATCATTTTAAACATATTTATATAGAAATATATTTTTATTTGAGTTCTTTGTAGGTTCTGGATATTAGCCCTTTGTCAGATGAGTAGATTGCAAAAATTTTCTCCCATTCTGTAGGTTGCCTGTTCACTCTGATGGTAGTTTCTTTTGCTGTGCAGAAGCTCTTTAGTTTAATTAGATCCCATTTGTCAATTTTGGCTTTTGCTGCCGTTGCTTTTGGTGTTTTAGACATGAAGTCTTTGCCCATGCCTATGTCCTGAATGGTACTACCTAGGTTTTCCTCTAGGATTTTTATGGTATTAGGTCTAACATTTAAGTCTCTAATCCATCTTGAATTAATTTTCGTATAAGGAGTAAGGAAAGATCCAGTTTCAGCTTTCTACTTACGGCTAGCCAATTTTCCCAGCACCATTTATTAAATAGGGAATCCTTTCCCCATTTCTTGTTTCTCTCAGGTTTGTCAAAGATCAGATGGCTGTAGATGTAATTTACAAGAAAAAAACAAACAACCCCATCAAAAAGTGGGCAAAGGATATGAACAGACATTTCTCAAAAGAAGACATTCATACAGCCAACAGACACATGAAAAAAAATGCTCATCATCACTGGCCATCAGAGAAATGCAAATCAAAACCACAATGAGATACCATCTCACACCAGTTAGAATGGCAATCATTAAAAAGTCAGGAAACAACAGGTGCTGGAGAGGATGTGGAGAAATAGGAACACTTTTACACTGTTGGTGGGATTGTAAACTAGTTCAACCATTATGGAAAACAGTATGGCGATTCCTCAAGGATCTAGAACTAGATGTACCATATGACCCAGCCATCCCATTACTGGGTATATACCCAAAGGATTATAAATTATGCTGCTATAAAGACACATGCACACGTATGTTTTTGCGGCACTATTCACAATAGCAAAGACTTGGAATCAACCCAAATGTCCATCAGTGACAGATTGGATTAAGAACATGTGGCACATATACACCATGGAATACTATGCAGCCATGAAAAAGGATGAGTTTGTGTCCTTTGTAGGGACATGGATGCAGCTGGAAACCATCATTCTTAGCAAACTATCACAAGAACAGAAAACCAAACACCGCATGTTCTCACTCATAGGTGGGAACTGAACAATGAGATCACTCGGACTCAGGAAGGGGAACATCACACACCGGGGCCTATCATGGGGAGGGGGGAGGGGGGAGGGGGGAGGGATTGCATTGGGAGTTATACCTGATGTAAATGACGAGTTGATGGGTGCAGCACACCAACAAGGCACAAGTATACATATGTAACAAACCTGCACGTTATGCACATGTACCCTACAACTTAAAGTATAATAATATAATAATAATAAAAAATTTAAAAAAAAAACATAACATAAAATAAAATGAGACCAAAAAAAAAAAAAAGAAATATATTTTTATTAAATTATGAACTATAAATATATTATTAGGCATGTAAGCTAATATGTACTCATAGTGAAAACAATTTTGATTAAAGTATTATGATAATAAGGAGAATAAATACAAGATCTGTTACAAAAGCTTTGGAAAGTGAAGGCAATATATCTGAATATTCATAATTCAAAACAAAATAAAAGAAAAAAAGAGTATAATATATAGACAAAATTCCAAACCAAATTCCATATATCAAAATAATAGGAAGGAAAAGCGAAATTAAAAAAAAAGAGCATGAGATCATGTTTCTTATGGAGGAAGAAGATGATGATTTTTAAAAATTAAATATTGTTATGGGAAATAAATATAAATTGTGTCTAGAGTTAGGTGAAGCTAGCATAAAAACAAAATAGGAATGGGAAAAAAGAAAAATCAGAAATGAAAAATATAAAGTATACAACATAACTAGTTTCTCATATAATTATAATAAATGTGTATGAATATTACCTAATTAAAATACTCACACAGTATTTATAAATAATATATAGTTTTATTGTTGTCTATAGAAGACTTTAAAATAGAAATAGAGAGTTTGGAAATGGAGTGATGGAATGAAACACATTGTAGGCACATATGGACCCCAAAAATGAGGTATCAATCTTAATATCTATCAACTTAAGAATTATAGTCCAAGTTTTAAATGGGGCATAAAATAATAATGTGTATATACGTGAACGGTATATAGAAATGTAAACTACATCATTAATATATTTATATTCCAAGACATCTTAAAACGTATAAAATGATAAATAATATAAACGCAAAGAGAAAAGCTAAATCAAGATTGTAATTGGTAATTACCATTATCAGAAACTAGTATATTGAGTAGATAAAAACATGCAGATCAAAGACTGAAACACTTAATATGACCTTGAATTCCATCCATGTTGCCGCGAATGACAGGATTTTATTATTTCTTATGGCTGAATGGCATCCATTGTATATATATGCCACATTTTCTTTATCCGTTCATTCATTGATGGACAAGTAGGTTGATTCCATATCTGTGCTATTGTGAATAGTGCTGCAATAAACATGAGAGTGCAGATGTCTCTTTGAGGTACTGATGTCCTTTCTTTTGGATATATACTCAGTGGATTGCTGGATTGTATGGTAGATCTATTTTTAGTTTTCTAAGTAATTGTCATACTGTTTTTCACAGTGGCACAACTAATTTACATTCCTACCCACAGAGTACTAGCATTCCCCTTTCTCCTCATTGTTGCCAGTATCTGTGATTTTTTGTCATTTTGATGATAGCCATTTTGACTGGGATGAGTCGATATATTATTGTGCTTTTGATCAGCATTTCCCTGATGATTAGTAATGTTGAGCATGTATTTGTTGGCCATTTAAAATGTCTTCTTTAGAAAACTGTCTATGTAGGTGTTTTATCCATTCTTAAATTAGATTTATTTTTGCTTGAGTTATTTGAATTCCTTATATATTCTGGTTATCAATCCCTTGTTGGGTAGATAGTTTACCAATATTTTCTCTCATTCCATAGGTTGTATCTTCATATGTTGATTGTTTCCTTGGCTATGCAAAAGCTTTTTAGTTCAATGCAATCCTATTTTCATATTTTGATTTTTGTTGCCTGTGCTTTTGAAATCTCTTCCAACAAATCTTTGACCTGAAGCATTTCCTCATTCTTTTCTTCTAGTAGTGATAGAGTTTCCAGTATTACATTTAAGTTTTTAATCTAGTTTTATTTACTTTTTATATTGGGAAAAATAATAGTCCAATTTTCTGCATATGATTATTCAGTTTTCCCATCACCACTTATTGAAGAGCCTGTTCTTACCCTATTTAATGTTCTTAGTTCCTTTGTTAAAAATCAGTTGTGTGTAATTGTATGAATTTACTTCTGGGTTCTGTATTCTGTTCTATTGGTCAATGTGTCTGTTTTATGCCAGTACCTTGCAGCTTTGGTTATTATAGTTTTGTAGTATGATTTGAAGCAAAGTAATATGCTGACTCCAACTTTGCTCTTTTTGGCCATTCATGGTCTTTTGTGGTTCCATAACAATTTTAAGATTTTTTTTTTCCATTTCTGTGAGGAATGTCAGTGGTGTTTTGGTAGGCATCACATTAAATCTATATCTTTTTGTCTTTTAAAAATATTAATTCTCTAAATTCACGAACATGGAATTTCTTTCCATTGTTTGTGACTCTTCAACTTATTTTATCCATATTTTATAGTTTTGTTTACAAATATCTCTCACCTTCTTGGTTAAATTTATTCCCAAGTATTTTTCTGTAACAATTGTTAAATAAATGACTTTCTTAAGTTCTTTTTCCGCTAGTTCAAATAAATAAAATTGGCAGCATTGCATTACCTGACTTTAGCAACACTACTTATTTTTACATGTTAATTTTATATTCTGCATCTTTACTAAATTTGATTTCATATTCTCATTAATATGTGAGAACTAAAAAAGTTTATCTTCTGAAACTAGAGCATAGAATGATGGTTACCAGAGGCTGGAAACAGTGGGAAATGGGACAGATGAAAAAGGTTAATTAGTATGCCCAAAAATACTGTAAACTCTAGTGTTTAAAAGCACAGTATGGTGATTTTAGTCAACAATAACTTATTGTACACTTCAAATTAGCTAAAAAATAAAATTGTAAATGCTCTCAGCACAAGGAAATGATAAATGTTTGAGGTGATATTCTAATTACCCTGATTTGATCAATACACAGTGTATGAATGTATCAAAATATTACATGTACCCCATAAATATGAACGATAACATTTTTATTGTACAATCATATATATATATATAAATATATGTGGGAAAAAACTAAAAAATATACTTTTCATTATAATGATTTATGAGAAATCCTTAGATTTCAATACTAACAAATTGTGAATGTACTTTTTTCCTAAGAATGCATGAAATCTTCCAAAAATATTTAAGTATGTAATATGCCAAAAATTAAGCCTCAATAGAATTCAAAAGATAAATATTGGTTAATATAATAAATCATAACACAATATAATTATACATAGTTATGGGGTAAATTTTGATTTTTCAATGTCATTTATTGACAGATAGTTGTATACATAGAATAATGATAAAATAGTGGTAATTCCACATCTATCACTTTAAACTTTCATGATTTATTTTTGGTGACAACATCCAAAATCTTTTAGCTGTCTTAAAATACACGAAACATTGGTATTTGTCATAGTCACCCTACTGTGTAATAGAATACCAGTACTTATTCTGGTCTAACTAACTTTGTATCTATTTACCAAACTTTCCAGTTGCTCAACCTCCCCCAACCTCTTACCAGTCTATGGTAACCACAGTTCTAATCTCTGCAGATATGAAATCAGCTTTTAAATTAACATTTTCACATATTAGTAAGATATGTGGTGTTTGTGTTTCTGTGCTTGGTTTATTTCAATTAAAGTACTGCAGGTTTATTCATGTTGTTGTAAATGGCAGAATTTTATTTTGTTTTTGGATGAGTAGTATTCTATTGTATATGCCATATATATACACACGTATATATGCCATATACATATATTTTTAGTTCTTACATGTATGCTTTATATATGCATATATGGTACATATATGTATATACACACACACACACACGGTATATACAATGGAATACTATTTATCCATAAAACTAATATGTATTTTACAAAAAATCTGCCATTTTTCCTGAGAAAAATAAATATATGTATATATGTGCAATATTTTCTTTATTCATCTGATACCAATACAGGCAATTCAACTGATACTGATTCCATATCTTGACTATTTTGAATAGCACTACAATAAATATTAGTATGTAGAAGCCTCTTTGGCATACTGATTTTGTTTCTTTTGAATATATACACAGCAATGGGATTGCTGAATCATATAGTAGTTCTTTTTTGAATTTTTCAAAGAATATTCATATTGTTTTCCATAACAATTATACTACTTTATATTTTACCAACACTTTGTAAGATTTCCCTTTTATCCACATTCTTGTCATCATTTATTATTATTTTTTGTCTTTTCAATAATAATAATTCTAATTGGGGTGAAGTGATATCTCATGTGGCTTTGATTTGCATTTGTCTAAAAATTAGCGATTTTAGCAATTTTTCATATATCTCTTGGCCATTTATATGTCTTCATTTGAAAAATGTCTATTCAGGCATTCTATTCATTTTGAAAATCAGATTAATTTGACTTTTTGCTATTGAATTATTTTAGTTTATTATATATTCTGAATATTCACCTTTTGTCAGATACATAGGTTATCAAGAAAGCAATTTTATTTACAATACTAAAAAAAGAAATAGCTAGAAATAAATGTAATCAAGAGTTAAAAGTTTTATACAGTAATAAATATAAAGCATTGATTAATTCATTGACAAAAGAGGATACAAATGAAACTGTACCCTGTGTTCATAAATTGGAATATTAATATTATGAAAATGTCCATATTACCCAAAGCAATCTACAGATTCAATACAATCTCTACAAAATTAACGATGGCATTCTTAGCATAAATAGAAAATCAACCTTAAAATTCAAATAGAAAGGCAAAAGATCTAGGATAGCCAAGCAATCTTTATCAAAATAAATAAATTTAAAAAATTTGAGTCATCAAATTACATGACTTTAAAATATACTACAAAGCTATAGTATAAAAACCTACATGGTGTTGGTATAAGAACAGAGAAATAGCTCAATGGAAGATAAATAACTCCATGACTTTCCAGCCAATTTATTTTTGACAAATGTGCCAAGAACATACATCAAGGAAAGGTCTGTGTCTTCAGTGAATGGTGTTGGGAAAATTAGATATCCACATACAGAAGAATGAAACTTGACCTTTATCTATTACCATATTAAAATCAATACAACATGGATTAAAGACTTAAATATAATACTCAAAACTATGAAAATATTAGAAGTAAACATGGGGAAAACACTTAATAAAATTAATCTCAGCAAGCTTTTTTTTTTTTTTAATAAAACCTTGAAAGTGTAGGCAACAAAAGCAAACAGTCAAATAGGATTACTCAAATTAAAAAGCCTTTACACAGCAACAAAAATAAACAACACAGTGAAGAGACAATCTACAGATTAGGAGAAAGTATTTGAAAATCACATCAAGTAGTTTCTAGGACAAAAATACAATAAAATCAAAATAGCAATAGTATAGCTTAAAACAATTATATAGACATTAAAATGATACAACTCCATGTTCAAAAAAATATATTAAAAATAGTAAATTTACCTAAACTGTAACAAAAATACATAAATTTATTAGAAAACAGTGATGACGCAGATTAAATCCGACTACGATTACAACTTACTTATATTAGTGGACTTTTATGATTATAGTTAAATTTATAAAATATTGATTTAAGACTTATTTTTATTTTTCTCTGTAAAAAAAGGTCATCCAGCTTTATTTGTAATAGCTTCAAATTGGAAACAACTAAGATGTCTCTCAATGGATAAATACACAAACTGTTATTTATCATCCACACCATGGAATAATATACAACAATAAGAAGGCATAAATTATTGATACATACAACTGCTTGTGTGAATTTCCAGAGAATTAAACCAATCCCCAAAGATTACATTCTGTATATTTTTATTGAAATAAAAGTTTTATGACTAAACATTAGAAATGAAGAATAGACTAATGATGACTAAAGATTTAGAGAACGAAGGAGGAAGGTGGGTGTGTTTTTAAAACGGCAGCAGGAGGCATACTTGTGGCTATAGAACCAGTCTGTATTCTGACTGCGGCGGTGGAACATAAATTTACAGATGTGATAAAATGGTATAGAACTAGATACAGATATACACACACAATTAAGTACAATTAAAACTGGGGGAATCCGAATAAGATCAGCGGATTATATCAATGTATTTGATATAATACATTGTATTTTGTATTATAGGTTTGTGATATGTTACCATTAGAGCAAACAGGCAAGACTTTTTACTTTATAAACATTTTATTTATTTATTTTATTTGGAAGAACTGAGACAAAAATCCAATATGGAATCAGTCGATGTGTTTGCTCTTGGGGGATATGAGGCAGTTCCACAAAAATTAAAGGAGTTAGCCCACCGTAATTTATCCCTGCATACTTCCTCAAGGTATGCCAAGGATACAATTCTGATTATCCTCACTAGTCTTATCATGATCAAGAGTTCAGAAAGTTAGGTAAGCCAGGAGCAGATTTTCTAAGTGCAAATTGCATAAACTGAATCATTCACCACAGCACAGAGGGCAAGGTTCAAGGGTTGTCAATATAATATGATATTTGGAGCTATCAGTTTTATGTAGGTTATTGATGAAAAAATCAGAGAACTCTGGCAAGTACCAACTTAAAGAGGAGATAAATGTCTGGACATAGAGAACTTTGAATAATGGAATGTGGGAATGGGAGACTAGTAAATGCAGACATTGGCAAAGGGTAAAATTGACCTTTCACTCTAATTGTTAGCCAGAATACTGTTATCTGGTGTTTCAGATTCTGTCAACAGTTATATTTATTTTTGTTATAATGTTTTAAATTTCATTTTTCTATGGCTGCTGTTGATTTGGTTAAAACTGTCTCTTTTCTTTCTTTAACTGACCCCTTTTCTTATTAAACAAAACTTTAAATGGAAAGATTTTTAAATGTGAATTTTTTAAAATTTTGTGTTAAACAAGGTCTCACTATGTTGCCCAAGCTGGTTCTGAACTCCTGATCTCAAGTCATCCTCCCACTTCAGACTCACAAATTGCTGTCCAGAAATGTGAAGTTTTTAGATGCCAAATGTATTGGTGTTTCAGTATTTGGATCTGGAAGTCCCATAGATTACCTTCAAATAATTTTTTCCAAAGATTTTTTTTTTCTTTTTTCAGTTTTCAGTCTTCCCGAAAATGCTAAACCTCTTCCTGCAGGCTAGCATAGTTTCAAGTTTCAAAAATAACCATCTACAAACCAAAGCCAAATTTTTTATGCCTTCCAAACCAAAAAATGAAGAAAAGAGACTCTTCATTCTTCCAAACTGAAAAATGAAGAAAAAAAGACATAAGCACTGGATCTTACTTTGCTGGTATGAAAATTGATAGAAAACTTACCGTAACTGATTTAAGACTTTATTTAAGTAAATACAATAGCACATTACAAAATTAATATGATGTCATGAAAAGTTATAGATGATTACTTTTGTGGAGTCTTACCCATTATAGGGAATTTTTTATTTTATTATTCTTAGTTTAATAATTCAAATTTCTATTTAGATTCAAGGGGTGCATGTGCAGGTTTGCTACATAGGTATGTTGTGTGATGCTGAGGTTTAAGGTACGGATCCTTTCACTCAAGTAGTGAATATAGTACCCATTAGCTCATTTTTCAAACCACACTCCTCCTTCCCTCTTCCTTTTATTAGTCCTCAATGACTATGGTTCCTGTCTTTAAGTCCATGCGTATTCAATGTTTAGCTACAAAACTTAACTCAAAATGGGTTAAAGATTTAAATGTAAGATCGAAAACTATAAAACTCCTATTAAAAAATCCCTAGAAAATACCAATCTCAACACCTGCCATGGCAAATAATTTTTGGCAAAGTCCTCAAAAGCAATTCAGCAAAGTCCTCAAAAGTAATTGCAACAAAAACTAAAATTTACAAGTGGGATCTAATTAAACAAAAAGCTTCTGCACAGCAAAAGAAACTATCAACAGAGTAAAAATACAACTTACAGAATGGGAAAAAAAATTTGCAAACTATGCATCCTACAAAGGTCTAATATCCAGAAGCTGTGAGGAATTTAAATAAATCATCCAACAGAAACAAATAACCCCACTAAAAAATGGGCAAAGAAAATGAACAAATACTTCTTGAAAGAAGACTACCAGTGGCCAATAAACATGAAAGAATACTCATTATCACTAACCATTGGAGAAATACAAATCAAAACCACAACTAGATATCATCTTGCACCTGTAAGAATGGCTTTTACTGAAAAGACAAAAAAATAATAGGTGCTGGTGAGGCTGTGGAGACATGGGAACACTTATAGACTGTTGTTGGGAATGTAAATTATTTCAGTCACTGTGAAAAGCTATTTGGAAATGTCTCAAATAACTTAAAACAGATCTACCCTTTGACCCAGCAACTCCATTACTGGTATATTTATCCAAAGGAAAATAAATCATTCTACCAAGAAGGTACATGAGCTTGTATGTTCTTCACTACTATTCATAATATCAAAGATGTGAATCAACCTAGGTGCCCATTGATGATGGATTGGATAAAGAAAATGTGGTACATACATACAATGTAATACTATACAGTCAATAAAAAGAACAAAATATGTCTTTTGCAGAAATAGAAAACCATATACCACATATTCTTACTTAAAGTGAGAGCTAAATGTTGATACAGAATATTTTACTCAAAGCAGATGATGTATGAATAATCAGAAATAAAAAAGCAAGGAACCACCTATATTTCAGTAGAAATACAGTCACTATTTTTGGTAGCAAAGACATGCAGTTGGGTTCTAGATCAATTTGTTTATTGGTTACATGCTTTACACAATGTTATATGATTGACAATTTGGAAAGTGATATCACTAACAAAGCCAACTGGCACACAGGAGATTGTTACAGAAGATGATTCACAATCATAGCCAGACACTAACTTGTAAAACGATTAGATGGTTTTCTTAGTTGCACAAAGCAAGTTCAACCTATTTTTGCATAAATAATTTCAAAGAGTAGTGATACATTCAGATATTAACAACACATATTTCACAGTGATTAAATATGTAAATATAAGTCAATGTGTAGATATACATAATTTATGAGCATTAAATGTGATATAGCTAAGAAAACAGGGTCGATTTTTATTAAACGTACCAAGACTGATCCAAAAAATATGTTTTCCTTGCCTTCATTTACTCTAGAGGAATTATGAACTTAATTCGCTTACATTATTCTTAAAGCCAAAAACAAAATGGTGATGGTTGTGGGGCAGATAATGATACATGTGTCAACGTTTCTCTAAGCTTCATTTCACAAGTTGTTATTGCTCCATTGGATGATAACAGGGATATCCTACACAGTGCCTCATTTTGGACTCTACACAGAGGTGACGTGTACTTCTCACACAAAATTTGGTTCAGAAGTCTGCTCTGATGACTCCACACAAACCAGAAGCAAGTATGAAAAGTTTGACTACATTTGTAATTAGGCATTTTCTAGAGAGCTGGGTAGGTTTCCACACCAACCAAAAAACGGTTTCAGGAGCAAAAAGAGACTGGCTTAGGGTTTTATGTTGGTTAGGAGATGAACCCAGCTTACAGTTACTATGCAAGAAGGCCAGGGCTTTCAGAATATAAATTACCTACCAGGGCAAAAGGGAGGGAATACCCACGCTTTTCTACATAGGGAGTGGGGGCTGATAGAGAAAAAGGGAGGATTGTGAGGCTTAATATCTGTCAGCCATCAAATATCAAATGTGGTGTAATTTATTTATTACTGGTTAACTACTAAACTCATGACATAAGCAATATGAAATGGATTTCTTGAACTTGTTATATGCAAACTTATTTTAAAATGCCTATAATGGGAGGTAGATGTAGGTTTCCCCCAATACATAGAGCCAAGCATGTTTTCTTCACTTGTTAAAGTTCTCAGGCAGATGAAAGTAGAAGAAAAAATGCAGTTTCATCTTGATATACTAGAATATAAAATTCATAGGGAGTAAAGGTAATAAATTATCTTTAGTATTAAATTTAATCCTAATTTATAAGCCCTGTGATTTTTGACAAGCTCTTTAGCCTAAACTTCAGTTTCCCATCTGATTAAAAAATAATAATTTCATGGTAATGTTTAATTCCCTATAATATTTTGAGTTTCAAATATACATGTAAAGCAATTTGAAAAACATAATGTGCAGTATAAGTAAAAATGATGTTATCTTTGCACAATTTTAACATATATACAAATTTGTTATATGTACATACATTAGTTTTGTTTCCAACATATTTAGTAGAATAAAGAACAACAACAAAAGAATAATTTGTTCATTTTGCAGTTACTCTTCCTTTGTTTTGTTATTCTTAAATGTAGCCAGCTGAGAAAATGTCCAAAAATATAACTAGAAGTATAAACCTAGACATTCAGTCTACTGGCACAAGGAGAATGACTGAAGCCTAAAGGCGTGGACAAACTCTTTTTGGCTAAGTTACAGTGTTCCAAGAAAACAAGCAGATTTCAAAAAGTAAGCTACCCGTATACATAAACAGTTAACACCACCAATAATTTTGGGGCATAACAGGCTATTCTGGATTTGTTATTCTAATATTCTAAAGGAGAGAGTTTTTAACTTGAAAAATAAGAAAATTATGTTTACTAATGTCTATTTGAGTGATTATATTTTTACATCATTTAAAATAGGTGGCTGAATATTGTGCAAAGGAGAGATGCTGTCTGGGAGGAGCATTATTTCACTGCCAAATGTTCTACTCATAATTTAGAGGGTGCTGTTTGCATGAGTCAAGTTACAGATCAGAAAAATTAACCTCTTATAAAACGACAACATTTATTTTCTAATAAACTTGCTTTCATTTTCAGCTATGTCACTATATTTAAGTTTAAAAAAAGGAAAATATTTTTCTGAACTAGTGTTAATCTGTGGAATTACAAAAGATGAACTACAACAGCTGGAAACTGTTAAAATAATGTATTATTTCATTGATAAAATATCAATGTGCATATTTGGAAGTGTTTTTCTTAAAAACAATTTTAGGTATTTGGAAGACTCTAGTTTAAGGAAGATTTATTATAAAATGCTATGTAATACCCTTTCATTTTCATAAAATTCCTACTTAAATAAATACTTGAATAATTATGAATTTGAAAAGTTTACAATGTTATTATCATAAGAATGCTGCTTTCATTACATGGGTACGGTATACAATGAATGTTATTGCAAATGTGCTATGCACTTAAATATTCAGTGAAAATATCAACTCAACTGTTTATAAATATAAATGGTATTCAAATATCTGTATATTTATACACTCTATAGTCAGCACATATGCTTAAAGCAACTGAATTGCTGTTGCTAAGCAGTTATCTCTATTTTTGAAATTGATTTCCTTTGCAAAGGAGAAATGCGGATCTCACTTGGAGAAAATCTATGTCTTTGGGGCATTTTATAATGAATGGCTTGACTTTTTCTGTAAAAGTGCTTGTACTATTTTGAGAAATGGATATACACTAGAATAGTTACCAGTAGTTTGCTTTGTTGTAATTTCTGAAAAAAAGCTTTTTGTGTTTCTGAGAATAATTGATTTTTAAAAATAGTACTCCCATAGCTGTAAGACTTATTTTATGTTATTTTTTCTCATTGTTTTTTAAAATATGTGCTTAATTAAATTTTGCAGCAGTAAACATGAATTACACAGTGGTATTTTTGTTTTTGTTTTTAATTTTTATGGAGGGAGGATCTTTTTCTGTCACCCAGGATAGAGTGCGGTGGCCCAATCGTAACTCACATAGCTAAAGATTTCATAATAAATTTCTTTTTCATGGATTAAGAAAAATGTTAATGACAAGTATTCCCAAATATAATAAAATGTAAAGAATATTGTGATATTGAATCATAGAGAATATTGTAAAGAAAGGCCAAATATGGCTTATTTCATAAAAGTATTGATTTAAAGTTTTGGTTTCTTTTTGCATTGTTTACAATATTATTTAAAGGTGTCTTATATGTAAGTGATAAAAACTTTTCTGGAGTTTCCAAAATGGAAATAATCTTTTCCATGTGTATATATTATTTACTATAAAAAATATGAAAGGTTTCACAATTTTAAAAGAAAAATTAGGATGAAAATCCAGATGGGTTCTATTAAATAAAAGTGTTGTTTAGAACCTACAGAAAAGCAGACTATGATCTACAGAGCTGTATCATTTTGCTTCTTCTTACTTATCATAATTCTGAAATCTTTTTAGATTTCTGTGACCTCATGACAGCATGGGAGATTGTCTGCCTACATTATTTACTGAAAAGTAGATTTGATTATTTTCTCTTGCCATTATTGACTTTTTTCCCTTTTTTCCTGTTGCGATGATTGCTTTTATTCTTCCTTCTTTCATTTTTCTTTTCCATTTATTTATTTTTCTTATTTTATTTGTCAAATTCAGGTAGATTTTTATTTCTGTTGTATTTTCCTCAAGTCTTATTCCAAAAATACAGGAATTATATCAAAAAAGTATTTATTTGAGAAACATATTTAGTGAAATGCATGGCCATAAAAACCACAGAGCCATAAAACATAAAGCTATTCCATCAATTTCATGTCTTTTTTCCAGAAGACTCCTATCTCCTTTACTTAGTTAATAAGCTCATTTTCTAGCAATTTACACTTCTATTATTTCTTACAATGCAAATATATTTTATGACTTCTAATTACTCTCATATTAATTGCATTGTTCATTACTAACAGAAATCTTTGTTTTAAGGTAAATAATGTAATTTATGTTTCATTGTAAAAATATATGAATTAATTAAAAATGTGTGAAATATTTGATAGCAGAATATTGTGAAAAGATGTTATAATTTTAGAATTTTCCAAAAAAACCCTGAAAATACAAATTAACTTTCTGTTAGGCTTTATCTTTATTAGAGGCCTAGGAAAAATGCTAACTGTGCTCCCTTTATAAATTGTTTAGTGTTGTTTTGTAGGATTACAGAAGTTACTCTATTTGGCCTACCTATACCAACATGAGGAAAAATGTTCTCATAGTTTTCTCTCTAATTTAAAACAGGTAAAAGTTTTAAACTTTTTTATATGTTTGTATTAGCCATCAAATTACTACAGCATGGTACAATAGGGTTAACAGAGATCGGTTGGGAGACAATTTTATATTAGATAATTTTGTAAAATAAATGACAGAAAGCAAATCACTATAAAAATGTGTAACTCTACAATATTATAATTTTGCTCTCTTATTGTATTCTAGTCCTCAAAATATATTCTAATATTTTGATAATTAAATAAATGTTTGATCCATTTTACCACATTGAATTCTTAGGTATAGTCGACTTTTAATCATTTTTTACATATTTTATTCAATATACTTCATTATACAATTAATTCTTATATTATGAGGTTATAAAAATCAAAATGTTTCACTCCATTAGCTAGCATCCATAGGATTTTAGGAATCCTATAAATACAGATCATCATAGTGCTATTAAGCCTTTGATCAGATAAGGAGAACAAAGAGTAAAAAAGGCTAAACGATTTTCCCATGATGCTTTGAATCTGCATTACCTTCTAACTTCACAGATAATTTTATAAAGAGAAATGAGTCAGTATACAATTTTATCTAGCCTTATGAATATTTAGAAAAACAAACAACTACTTAAGGTATATTTTCTTTAAAATTTAGGTTTCTGATAGACATTTAAATGAAGAATTATTACTGTCCAACAGAATCCACAATTCTGAATATTGGTTCCAATTTCTGGAAAGTAATAAAAATTGTAATTTCTTATTTTTCTTCTTGTATATGCAAAACAAAAAATCTTGCTGGAATATTTTTAAAAATGAAAGAGCCTTACTCTTCTCTAGCAATTTATAGTTTTAAGGTAATTTTACTTAAATAGTATTATTCATTTATTATTTAATAATAAATTGGTATTTTCACTCAACAGATGAACTAAAGTTGTAAAATATTTTTAAAATATATTTCAAAATGAGAATAATAATTTATGTCTTTCTTACTAATGCTTCATACTCCTCACAATGTATTGTGCATGTAAGTAATTCAGGTATTAATTAACCAAGCTATTCTAGTTGTAATATTTTAATATAGTAGATATATTCCTTTTGTAAATATTTTCTGGGAGTAAATTTCCCAATTTTTTTTTTTCTGTTAGACTTCAGTGACCTTATTTACCAGGCATCAACTTTACAAACTAAGATCCACACATAAGTTATTAGCATGCAAGAATAAAACTCAGCCCTCTTTAAAAGAAGCCAAACACATTTCAGACTCTTAGCAATGTAAAAATAACAATGTACAGTATTCAATTAAAAATTACCAGACAAATAACGAGGCAGCTATGTGTAATGAGAAAATTTAGTCAAGAACAATAAATCTAGAAATAAAAAGATTATACAGTTAACAACAAAAATACTTATCAATATTCTCAGGATTCTATCAATTTTATTTTATTTTCAATCATTTTTCTAATACAAATTTTGGTGGAATGTCTTGTACTATTTGAAATTTGTATCCAAAAGACTAATGACTTCTATATAGAAAGCTTTGAAAGTTAATGAAAATATTTACAAACTCATATGCCATATAAAATAATGGAATTTTAAAAATATAGATATTTTTTAAAAATATTAACAATAAATTTTAAGAATGAAATAATGTTATTAATATTAAACAAATTAATAATAAGATGATGTTTCCTCCCTATTTGACTTTAAAGAACAAATATTAAGTGAGGACAGGACTCCATGAAAATGAGCAGTCTTACACATATGGCTATATTGATTCTACAATTCTGGGAAATTAATTGGTAATATCTACCAAAGGACATTAAAGTAAACATGTATTTCATATCTATAATATCCATTTTGTGAATCTAAATATAATAGTAAGCAACAGTTGAAATAAAATACATTTATTATGAATTATTTATATTAGATAATTTGAACACAAATGTAATGGCCAACATTAAGAAAAACTCTGGTCGTTCTATAGTATAATATAAAATGATAAATGTATAGTCTTTAAAAATGTTATATTATAATTATGAAATGAAATAATTTTAAATCATCATTACAAAAAAAGGATATTGTTGTTCTGTAACAGCTTATCTGGGACACTCCAAGTTTAGAAACGTAGTTATTTATATTATTTTTAAAAATGTCAAAATAAGAGTACTGGCAGAGGATTGTTTTGCAGTTGTTGAGGTTATGTTTAATTTTAATTTTCACTATTTGCTCATTAGTGTTTTCTATTTCTTTATAATTGAAAAAGAGCTATCTATTGGAATTTGTTTTGCAAGTAAAACTCACACTAAATTGTTTTAAAATAATTAATAAAATGCAGTATCTACATTTCATATTGCAGGAGTTGAAGAAGGAAGAAAAAAAACATGAAAACTGGCTTAACAGTCAGAGCCATGTTTGTTTTAAAGAATAAACATGAGAGGGGCTTCTGGCCAAGTTAAGACAGGAACACTGTCTCTTACAGGCTAAGAGTATTTATGGATTCAGGGTGGGAGAGCTTTTCACACTTTGTCTTGCTTATCTGGGAAGGAGAGTTTTTGTGTCTGTTACTGTACATCTTCCTGCAGCTGCAGGCTTACTACCCGCCCTGACCCAGCCCCTGCCCCGAGTCTACTTTTAGCTTCACTATCTTAGTGAACCTAAAGGGAAAGGAATGTGCTTACTAGGGTCCACTATTTTACTGGGGACCATTTTTTGAGTGTGAAGATTAGTGGTTATTGAAGAGACTTTTCCCTCTCCTTCTGTGCATGAGCTATCTTACCTGTGTTTCACTCTGCTCTTTCTAGCTGCTTGAAGTTAGAAGAGAAGTGATTTTCTTGAAAGGTATGAGGTTAAAAAGGGATCTGGGACTTAAAATGGTGGAGTTTGTGCAAGATGATGGTGTTCCTGCTCTGCCACATATTACAATTCATACAATATTAAATAGTTTCACTGCTTCATTTAAATCAGTTGTAGCATGTGCAAAGGGAGAACTTTAAACTTGCAAAGAAACTTTAAAAATATTTCAAATTGAACACAAGTTCACATCTAATCCTTCTGGATGTTGCAGACAAATTCTTTTTAGTATCTTGACAATGCTCTTTTATTTATTCTTACAAGGATATTGCCCTAAATATTTTGACAAATTTTCTGAGATTCTAATAAGTTTAATTTCACTAGTTTTATACTTCTATTAAAATAAGCTTTTAAATATTGTTGGCTAATTCAGTCTTTATTAGCTATTACAGAATGAATCCTTCTTCAGTGTTCTCTAGAAAGTACTTAAGGAATATGAACGTTTGATAGAAAAAGGTGTTGCTCTATGTACTAATTATTTTAAGGAATGAGTACCATGTTTGTGAACACTGAATTTAACTTGGAAAGACAAATGTAATTAAATTTTCTTATGAGATGCTGATAATGATAGTTTATGTCCAATTTAATTCATGGGAAATAGAGATGGAGAGAATGTGACTTGTACACCTTACATTATTCACTCTCACATGCTAAGGTGCCATATATTTCTAGCATAATGTTTTTAAAGCTATAAATAAAAGTTTATGTTAAAAGGTAATTGATTTGAAAAGATAATTTAATAAACAATTATCTTCTAGTGCTTTAATTATTAATGTCTCCACCTCAATATTTTTGTTTTTTGAGACGAAGTCTATTGCCCAGGCTGGAGTACAGTGGCTTGATCTCGGCTCACTGCAACCTCCACCTCCCATGTTCAAGCAATTCTCCTGCCCCAGCTTCCCTAGTAGCTGGGACTACAGGCGAGCACCACCATACCTCAGCTATTTTTTTTTAATTGTTTGTAGAAATGGGGTTTCACCATGTTGTCCAGGCTGGTCTCCAACTCCTGACCTCAAGTGTTCCTCCTGCCTCAGTCTCTCAAAGTGCTGTGATTAGATGCATGAGCCACTGTGCCCAGCCTAAACATTTTTTATAGTTAATATCAATAGTAAACATTAATCAATCTCAAAATATATATGTCATTTGAGCAAAAGGTAATAATGTGCTTTTTTTCAATTTAATGAAATGCATGTTAGATGTGATTAAAAACAACAATGGGCATAAAATATTTATATATAAAATATTTAAATTTATATCTAGTAGAGGGGAAAGGCAGAAGTGCAAGCTTGCAGTCATAGAACGCTCATGCTTCTTTGCATAACAATTCTAATTTTAGTTATCAAAAATATGGTACTGAAGCTAGAGTGAAGAGTGGTAAATAAAAATAAATTAGAAGAAAGAAAAAATATGACTTGAAAGGTAGAAGAAATGAAAAAATATATATATATATGATAATATTAGATGGAATCCCAACTTTCTAAAGATAATAAAAAAGAAAGGTATCAAAAGTTGTATATTACTTATAATTCATTACTCTTTAGATTTAAAATTCCACTCTGAAATCAGCTGGGTTTTAATATTACTGAAAAATCAATCAAAGCCAAGTTTTCATATAAACCTACAACTCCAAATATTAGGTGTTTTAATCTCATGTTTAGAGTAGCCTTTTTAGTCTTTGTGGGAGTATAGATGCTCTACAACAGAGAAGAAAGTGCAATGTTACATATGCCAAGCCATTATCAAGCTAAGTCACTATTTAATCATTACTTCAAACGTTCCAAAAGGAAGGTTGAGATGTCTCTGATTTTTTGGTGAGTAATCGTTATGACTCTCATTTTTTAGCACGGGATATACAATAAGTTAAATAAATTTATTTCTTCTCTTTGGTCAATTTTCAAAAATATCTTCACATTTCTTATAAACATTACCTAATGTCAATATTAATTCACAATCTGCTTTTAGAAATTTAGTTAGAGTTGAAATTTATGTTTTATAGTAGAGTTAAAATTATGTTTTATAGTAAAATTTAAACATCCCAAGTTATTTTATATATATATTTTAAACAACGTAGCATTCTAGGACACAATTGTTTCTTTCTGATGTATGACACTGGAATATACATTCCTTAGCATATACAAATATAGAGAAATTATCTTTTCAAGCTATCTTCTTATTTGACAGCTTTTAAATGATGTTTATAAAATAATATCTACCTTTAATTACTTAATTTATATACATATTTTTAAAAATATTTATATTTAATATCAGGTTTTGACTAAAATTTTTTATATTTCTATTTTCCTTTGATCTTAGACTCATTTTGTGAGTAACGAGAATCTCTTCATTTTAGGTTTGATCACAGTGTACAAAGCAAATTCTCCTGGTGTCCTTTTATAAATTATACAAGTAATGAAACTTGGATAGCTCTCATACATTACTCTGATATAAGCACAGTACATTAATAATCTATTGATATTAACAGTCCAATAGCTTGTTCCTATGCTTCACTTAACTGTGAGAAAGTATAAGTGACATCAGTAAATTAGATGTAATCTTATTAGGCTTAGATTTGGTGTAATATATTAGAAGAACATATCCTCAAATTAGGAAGAATATTCAGTTTAGCTCTGTGTCCTAGTAGGTATGTGCCTTTTGCAAAGTAATTTAAACTTTGCTTTAATCTCTCATTTCCTAAAGTGAGTGGTATAGAACAGATGTCAAATACGACTGAATGTAACTTATTTATAAATCTCAGGGCAGTTCTAAAATATTACACCATAGCATGTTACACTAGAAGTGGCAGACAGGAAGACAGGATTCAACTACTAAAGAATACTCACAGAATCCAAACTGACAAGCCATGTATATTTACAGATTAGTGCAGGAAAAAGATACAATATAACAGACTCATTAAATTAAAGATACCTATAAGAGTGTGCCTAACAACAAGGGGTCTAGAGAGGCCAACTCAAATTGTCTTTCCTCTAAGAGCTTCTTTTTATCTCAGATCAGGAGATATGCACAGAACACTTTGGAGCCAGGGAACCTAAATAACTCTGGATCATGTGGATATATTTTTCTTACATAACCAGGCCTCCAGCAGTCTCACCAAAAACACATGTAAATCACCAATTTCATTGTTATCAGTAAACAACGTTGACTAGTGTTTATAAACAGCCTTAAAATTTCTTAGACACAGTAAGTTTCATGCCTTGGTGGTCAGTTCGCTGAAGGTACATTTTTTTCTTCTTAATTTCAGTAAAACAGCTTAGATGAACCCCAGGCCTGCTTCAGTTAACTCTCACACAACATATGGCGTCATTGTACAACTGACACTAACTTGAAAAATCAAAATACTGGAGGCATTAATCTTGGTTGTCTAATTGTGTGTGAAAAATAGGAGGAAAGTAAAATTACACTTAAAAAGAGTTTGGATCATTATTTTTGTTATTAACTTTTATAAATTTATTTATTGTCTCTTATATGTGAGTATAAAAGACTCTCTTTTTGTAATTTTTAAAATTTGAAACTTTATTAAACTTTAAAAACTACCTTTGCAGAAAATTAAAAGAGCGTTTCTGTTTCCAAATTGTATCCAGAGTTGGTTCCTTCTGGTGGGTTCATGGTCTCACTGACCAAGAATGAATCCGCAGACCTTCGTGGTGTGTATTACAGCCCTTAAAGATGGCATGGACCCAAAGAGTGAGTGGTAGCAAGGTTTATTGTGAAGAGTGAAAGAACAAAGCTTCCACAGTGTAGAAGGGGACCTGGGCAGGTTGCCACTGCTCGCTGGGGTGGCCAGCTTTTATTCCTTTATTTGTCTCCTCCAATGTTCCGTTTCTGTCCTATCAGAGTGCCCTTTTTTCCACCCTCCCCATGATTGGCTACTTTTAGACTCCTGCCGATTGGTGTGTTTTACAGAGTTCTGATTGGTGCATTTTACAGAGTGCCCATTGGTGTGTTTTACAATCTCTTGCTAGCTACAGAGCTGGTGCGTTTTTGCAGAGCACTGATTGGTACATTTTATAATCCTCTTGCCAGCTACAGAGCACTGATTGGTGCATTTTGCAATCCTCTTGTAAGAAAAATTCTCCAAGTCCCCACTCAACCCAGGAAGCCTAGTTGGCTTCACCTTTCAATCTCCCCTCTAAACAGGACACACCAATTGCTCTTGGGAATTTGGATGATGAATGCTCTAGCTACTTCCTGCTGGATGGGGCAAAGAAGAGGCCCTACAGTTGTAGTGTCCTCCAGAGGGGAACTCTCTAGGCCAGTCAAAGGGCCAGTGGGTCTGTCCAGGAGTCCTCAGTAGAAGTTGTGAGTTGAGCTCATATGGGGTTCCATTTGTAAGACCATCTTGATGGCCTCAATCCTGGAGGAAGTAAATGTATCAAGGAAGTTAAAAATTAAAGGCCCAATGGTGAGTAATAGTAAGATGGCTGTCACAGGACCTAGAAAGGGGAGAAGCCATGCCGCCCAACTCCAGAGGCTGATATAAGAGTTTGAAGGGTATTGTCTGATTTCAGAAGCCTTTTCCTGTAAATACCAGGTGACATCTCATACTATCCCTGAATGGTTAGTGTAAAAACAACACTCTTCCCCTAAGAAAACTTCCTCTCAGCAGTGAGGAGGTCTAGGCCTTGGCAGTTTTGGAGAGTCACTGCTGTTAAAGAGTCTATTTGGGATTATATGATAAGGATAGATTTTGCTATTTCTTGCAAACTTTCTGAGAAATCCTTTGAGAGTGTGTGGTAGTAGGATAATGAAGTAGATAAACTGACTATTCCATTTCCTGTAGCAGTAGCCATTCCTAACCCGATAAGTAGGGGTATTACTTGTATGGCCCTGCACTGATGGACTTGATCTTTGAGGGGCACAGATAGGGTCTGATTTCCTGGGGCAATGTCAATGTAGGGACTTAGGAAGACTAAGGTGCAGGTAGGTGTCTGTCCAGTTGGTGGGGAGACAGATATAGGTTGAATTTCCTCATAAGAAGAATATGCCTTGGCTGGGTAGACAGAACTGGTTGTTTATGTTAAAAAGGTGTGTGAGTTTGTTGTTTTCATTTTCCCATATTCCTAGAGTACTTGCCAAAGGCCAAGGTAGCTCCGGTGAATGGCTGGAAAAGGGTGTTGGGAGCAAACTGAGTGGCCCTCTGTGTTCTATTTTCCCATTAGAGAAAAAAAAAAAAATGTATCTACGAGGAACCATACAACAGAGTAATTGAAAGAAGGGATGAGAAGACATTCATTAGTGGTGGCCCTTTATTTATTAGTGGTGTGGGTGCTGCTGCAGCAAGCCCAGGGGTGAATAGTCATGCAGGGAGTATGTTTGCCATTACAAAACCCAGGCTGTTTGTTAAGCAGGGAGGAGGTGATGATTTTTGGAGGCCCTGACAAGCAGACTAGCCATCTGAGTGGAGCTGTTTGGGGAACTCAGAAGTTACTACGATCAGTTGGGGCTTGAATTTGTAGGGTGTAATTACACTGATGAGATAGTAGGTGCCCCAGGGGCAGGCCTGATAACAGGTTGCGTTGGATGCATAAAGAGGTTTGGAAAGTTAAGACAATATTCGTGATTACAGGGCTGTGTATGGGCTTTTCATTGCTCATGTAATAGGTGCGGTTTGAAACGTAAGAGCATAAAAGCTGGATTGTATGTCCTGTTAGGGTATTCTTAGTCTTATCAGAGATGGGGAAGTGCTTTAACCACTTCCTGAGACTTCTCTGTCTTGCAGGGGAAGGCCTCTATCCAATTGGTAAAGGTATCAACACAGACCAACAAGTATTGACATTCCCTTGACTTAGGCATATGAGTGAAGTCTAACTGCCAGTCCTCTCTGGGATAGTGACCTATCCTTTGTTCCCCCAGAGGGGACTTATGATGGACCAAGGGATTATTCCTTTGGCACACCTCACAGGCTTTGACTGCTTATCGGATGGTTCAGAGGAGATTTGGCCCTGTAAATAGCAATTTGGCCATTTGATGAGTGTTCTCAATACCCATATGAAAAGTTTGGTGGAGAGTCTTAAGTATTTTCCACTGGCTGGCTTTGGGTATGAGTGCCTTTCCATCTTCTGTCATTAACCACCCCAAGGGGAGAAAACTATGCCCCTGTGAAAGTCCCCATTCTGTTTCAGTTGGGGAATACTGGTTCTTCATCTCTTGGAGGGGATTGTTGCATACCAAGGGTCTTTCTATAGGTGTTTCTAAGGGGACGTTCCTCCTGGAAGCAATTTTGTCCTCAGAGTCTGCCAGATGGTTTCCTTCTAACTTTTCTCCTTCACCTTTTTGAGGCTTTGGCAGCATAAGACTGCCACCTCTTTGGGTTTTTGCACTGTGTGCAATAACTTCATGATTTTCTTGTGGTATTTAATAGGGGTTAGGAACTCCCTTTCTTTCCATATTGCAGCATGGGCATGTAGGATTAGAAAAGCATACTTGCTATATGTATACACATTTATTCTTTTTCCCTTTCCCAGTTCTAAGGATCGGGTAAGTGTCACTAGTTCTGCTAAATGAGTGCTGCTCCCCAGGGGAAGAGGCTTACTTTCCAGTACTGTTACATCACTAATTATGGCATAACCTGCCTTTTGTATCCTATTCTCCACAAATCAACTTCCATCAGTATATAGGTTAAGGTCTGGATTAGCTAAGGGGACTTCTAAGAGATCCTCTTGGGCAGCATAAGTCTGGGCTACAATTTATTGGCAGTCATGCTCGATTAGTCCCCAATCCTCTGGGAGAAAAGTGACAGAGTTGAGGGCTGCACACGTGCATATCTGAAGCACCAGTCCCTCTAGAAGTAGAACCTGGTATCTAAGCGGGCAGTTATCTGATAGCCATAAATTTCCTTTGGCACCTACTATGCCATTTACATCATGAGTAGTCCAGAGAGTGAGATCCTTTCCTTGTATTATTTTGATAGCCTCTGATACTAAGATGGCCACCACTGCAAATACCTGTAAACAGTGAGGCCAGCCTTTTGCTACTACATCAATTTCTTTACTTAGATATGCCACAGGTTGTGGGGTTGTCCCACGAGTCTGAGTAAGGACTCCAAGAGCTATTTCCACTCTCTCTCTCTCTGTGACATATAAAGAGAAGCTTTGTCCTGTGGGAAGATTTAAGGCTGGAGCTTGTACTAGGGCCTGCTTTAAGGTTTTAAAGACTGTTTCTGCCTTTGGTTCCCCTTCTACTAGATGAGTATTCGCTCTCTGGGTCTCCTTGATTAGAGTATAGAGTGACTTGGCTATCTCACTGTATCCGGAGATCCACAGTCAGCAAAAGCTGGTGATTTCAAGGAACCCCTGGAACTATTTTAATGTCTTAGGGCAAGGATAACCCAGTATAAGCTATATTTATTCCTGGATGAGGGCCCTGGTTCCTCTGGCTAAGATTAGTCCTAAATATTTGACTTGTTGTAGGCAGAGCTGCATCTTTGATTTAGATGCCTTGTACCCTTGATTAGCTAGAAAGTTCAAGAGATCTAATGTAGCCTACTGGCATGAGGCTTCTGAACTGGTAGCCAAAAGTATATCGTCCACATACTGAAGGACCATAGTGCCTGGACTTGAGAAGTGGCCTAGATCTTGAGCTAGTGCCTGACCAAACAGATGAGGGCTATCCCTAAAACCTTGAGGCAAGACTGTCCATGTAAGTTGGGACATGTGGTTTGTGGGATTCCTCAAAGGCAAAGATAAAGTGGGAGGAAGAGTGCCGGGGAATGAAGAAAAAGGCATCCTTGAGGTCCAGAACAGTGAACCATCCTGCTTCATCTGGTAGTTCAGAGAGCAGGGTATAGGGGTTGGGTATAACTGGATATAGAGTAATTACTGCCTCATTGATGAGTCTAAGATCTTGCACTAGTCTCCGCTGACCAGTCAGTTTTTGTACTCCTAGAATTGGGGTGTTACAGGAACTGCTGCATTTTCTTACTAAGCCTTGAGCTTTTAAATATCTAACAATGTCCTGTAATCTTATCTGAGCTTCAGGCCTTAAGGGATATTGCCTTGGATAAGGAAAGTGGTGGGGTCTTTTAGCCTGGTTTGGACTGGGCAGGCATCTTTTGTCCTTCCAAATTGTCCTTCCAATGTCCAGACTTCAGGGTTGATTCCTTCCTCAAGTAGGGAACAACAAATGGGTAACTTTTCCCCATATTCATATAGATAATAGATCTAGCTATGGCTAATATGTCCCTCCCTAATAAAGATGTGGGGTTTTCAGGCATAACAAAAAAGACATGTGAAAAGAGCAAAGTCTCCCAATTACAACTGAGGTGGGAGAAATACCTGGTTAGAGTGTCCCAGGATTCCTTGGATGGAAACGGACCTTGAGGACAGCTGTCCAGGACAGGAGTTTAACACTGAGAAAGCTGCACCAGTGTCCAGGAGGAAGTCAATTTCCTGGCCCTCAACGGTTAAACTTATCCAGGGCTCAGTGAGGGTGATGACATGAGCTGGCACTTGCCTCAGGCACCCTCAGTCCTGTTGTTGGATCATCTGTTTGGGGGCTTCTGGCCCAGAGAAGTTTTGTCCTCTGGGGCAGTGTGCCTTCCAGTGATTGCCTTGGCATAGTGGACATGGGCAAGGAGGTGACTTGTTCTCATTGGACAATCATTTTAAAGGTGTCCTTGTAAACCACACTGATAACAAGTCCTACTGGGTGATCGGCCTGCTCCATTTTCTGTCCTTTCTGAACTACCAAGATTTGTTTGCCTGAGGGCCATGACTAAGGTTGTGGCCTTTCTCTTACCTTGCTTTTCCTTTTCAGCCTGTTCTTCTTGGTCCCTATTATAGAACACCGAGGTTGCCAGGTTTAATAATGCCTCCAAATTTTGTTCAGGGCCCAGGGCTCACTTTTAGAGCTTTCTCCTGATATCTGCAGCTGATTGGGTAATAAACTTATCTTTTATGATCAATTGACCCTCGAAGGAGTTGGGTGACAGGGGAGTATATTTTCTTAAGGTCTCCCATAGCCACTCGAGGAAGGCAGAAGGATTTTCTTCCTTTCCCTGAGTTATGGTGGACAGCATTGAATAATTTATGGTCTTTTTCCAAATTCTCCTTAGTTCTCTTAGAACACAAGACAGAAGATGTTTATGACTCATGACTCCGGTCCCCATGATCTGAGTCGAGGTCCCAGTGGGGATCCATACTGGGTATGGCTTGCTGACCAGTCAAGAATTTGTTCCTTTCTTCAGCTGTCATTCTATCATTTACTTGACTAAGATATCAAGTATCTCCAAACTCTTGGGCTGCAGCTAAAGCCGCATTCTTTTCATTAAAGGCCAGGATTTGATTTAACAATAGCATGACATCTCTCCAAGTGAGATTGAAGGTTTGCCGTAGACCCTGTAGGACATCTATATACCTATCAGGATCATCTGAAAACTTCCCCAGGTCTACCTTGATCTGCTTTAAATCAGAGAGGGAGAAGGGGACATGTTCCTGGGTTGGGCCAAATTCCCCTCCCCCTACAGCTTGAAGGGGACATAACCAATAGCCCGTGGGGGGTTGTGGTCCTTTGGAGATTTCTTTGCTTGTTTCCTTCTGGATGGGGGAGATTAGAGCAAGCTTATCGTTTATAGGAAGGGGAGTTGTAGGGAGGCTGAGATATGGGGGTAAGCTGAGAGGTCTTCCTGTGGAATGTAAATTGCAAGCTTTACATAGTTGTGGATTATCCTTCAATGAAAAGAAAGCTTGGACATTGGGTATTTCACTCCGTTTTCCTTCCCTCTTACAGAGAAGGTCAAGCTGCATGATAATATTATAATTTATACTTCCCTTAGATGGCTATTTTTTCCCCATCAGAGAGACAACTGGGGCCAGGCTGTAGTGCAGGAAAAAAAAAAAAAAAAAAAGCCACTTCTTTTTCAAGGTTTTTGGGTCAAATTGTTCCCAATGACTTAGGATGCATTTTAAGGGTGAGCCTGTTGATGCTTGGGTATTTCCTACTGAAAAGAAAAAAATGCCTCCTTTCTTTTTTTTTTCCCTGCCCCAAAACCCGCAATGGTCCCTAGATCCTGCTGTTCAGAATAGTTGTTCTCACTGAAGCAGCGGCAGAAACACTATATTTCCTCCTAGACCACAAAAAGGACCAAGGAAGGTTGGATTTAGTTGTCCTTACTGATGCATTCTCAAAAACCTGCATCCTTGCCTTTCCTCTTAGACCACAAAGAGGACCGAGAACAATTGGATTTAGAGGCCCTTACCAACACATTCTCAAAAATCTGTTAGAGTCCTAAGCATTTTCCTATTAATATTGAGACCTTACCCTTGTCCTATAAAGATGATATGCCTCAAAATGGAGTGGACGGCCATACCCTGAGGGAGGGAAGGAATCTCTAGGGTTGAAAGAGTGATACCTTTTGTCCTCACTTCTCATCATATGGATAGGAAGGATATAATTTTTGAGGCTCCCCATATTCTAACTTTGGGAATAGCCTTTGTTAGGGCTACTAGTCTAAGGAGGGATCCTAAAAGGATAGATGGTCCCCCCACAACCCCCCCATGACAAGGCTTTGGACAAAAATTATGTCTTTCTGATTGGTAAGCCTAGGTGCCTAAAGAAGGGAACAGAGTCCTGAAATTTATACTGGAAATCACTCTTATAGGAGAAACTAGAAGAGCACCAGGGACAGGGAGTGGTTTTTAGAACTGGGACTAGCCTTGGAGAAGAGAGGCGAGAGAAAGTTTGTCTAACAGGTATTAGAACCCAGGAGACAAGGGTCAGGGTAAATAATATAGATAGGTGAGTCTTGCTTTGGCAGTGTAACTTGGAGAGTTCTGCTCATGGCTGCAGGGTCAACGAACTTTTTGTCGGGACCCTGGAGCTCAATGGCTTTCATCTCTGTCGAACCTCGGCTCAGCCCAGAAGTACAGGAAAAGGAGAAGCTGATTCCAGGCAAACCAACACTCACAACTCCAAAGAGTCGGGGGTCGTTAGAGAGCACTTTCTGAGCAAGCCTGACACCCATGTCTTTAGTCCAGCAGCCCCCTGCTAGTCACTTTTAACTGGCCAACAGGAGCCCAGTGTTTAGCCCCCAAATTCTAAGGAAAACTAGGACAGAATAGCAAGCCAAAGGGGTCCAATGGTACTCACTGCATGGCGATATCCCAGACTAGCCCCCAAAATGTTCAGAGTTGGTTCCTTCTGGTGAGATTGTGGGCTAGCTGTCTTCAAGAATGAAGCTGCAGACCTTCACAATGAGTGCTACAGCCCTTAAAGATGGCACAGAGCCAAAGAGTGAGCAGTAGCAAGGTTTATTGTGAAGAGCGAAAGAACAAAGCTTCCACAGTGTGGAGGGGGATCTGAGCGGGTTGCCACTGCTGGCTGGGTGGTCAGCTTTTATTTCTTTATTTGTCCCCTCCCATTGTCCATTTCTGTCCTATCAGAGTGCCCTTTTTTCAATCCTCCCTGCTATAGGCTACTTTTAGACCCCTGCTGATTAGTGCACTTTACAGAGTGCTGATTGATGCATTTTTACAGAGCACTGATTGGTGCATTTTACAATTATCTTGCTAGCTACAGAATGCTGATTGGTGCATTTTACAATCCTCTTGTAAAACAGAAAAGTTCTCCAAGTCCCCACTCGACACAGGAAGTCCAGCTGGCTTCATCTCTCAAAATTATCTATATAAACTAATCTAACTTGTTTATTAGGACTATGAGCTAATAGAGCAAGTGGGACTGAGTGATTAATGTTGTTACGATAAACTGAAACAAAATTGCTACTCAAACCATGAGAAAAAAAACCAAAAATAATATTTATTTTTACCTCAGATTTTTGGCTAAAATGTCATGCTCCTTCCTTGACTAGAAAACAACATCTATTGTTGAAAATACATAAATTTGGCCGGGCGCGGTGGCTCAAGCCTGTAATCCCAGCACTTTGGGAGGCCGAGACGGGCGGATCACGAGGTCAGGAGATCGAGACCATCCTGGCTAACAGGGTGAAACCCCGTCTCTACTAAAAAATACAAAAAGCTAGCCGGGCGAGGTGGCGGGCGCCTGTAGTCTCAGCTATTCGGGAGGCTGAGGCAGGAGAATGGCGTGAACCCGGGAGGCGGAGCTTGCAGTGAGCTGAGATCCGGCCACTGCACTCCAGCCTGGGCGACAGAGCGAGACTCTGTCTCAAAAAAAAAAAGAAAATACATAAATTTAAAATGTGTAAGTCAATAAAATATTTATAGTGATTTAAATTAATTCAACACTATTTTACATAATATTATAGCCTATTAAACATACTAAATATCATCCAGATACATTGTTTTGAATACAAATTTAATAAAAATCTTTAAGCATCATAGGTTTTCACAAAGCTTAATTTAGATGTTCTTATCAATAAACTTTGTTATATGTTCAGAAGACAAATCAGACATGTTGGAGCACTTTGCAATTTCTTGCATAACATTTCAGATGTATACTGCAAATTATTCCCTAACTAGTTAAACAAAATCTCAAGATCATAACACTCACTGTTAGCTGGTTAATTTCCTCAATAAAAAATGCCAGTTTGAATTTCCACTACTACCAAATTCTGAGATTACAGAGTATGGTTTTATAAAAGAATGCTAAAAACTAAACATTATGGCACAGACAAGTAGAAAAACCATAGTACTTTTCATATGGAAGTAGTTGGAAAATTAGGGCATCTTTAATAAATATAAATGAGAAAAATCACTGGACCTTTTAAGAATAAAATACAATATTTTGATGAAAATATCTCACATAAACTTCATCTGAAAAATGGTGACAGTAATTGTGATCATAGTAGAGAATTACTTAAAATATACATATATATAATAATTGGGATAATGATGATGACATTTGATACATGTTGTCTCATAAAATTCCATATACATTCTTCAGTATTTTTTTGTCATAGCCACTTAACTCCAAAAATCAAGTCTATTTCAGAATCATCTATTAGTGCATTTTGTTGTTCATCTAGACGGTTTTTGTGCTGACCCACTATTGACTCCAATGGGAATGGCACCAGGTTCAAGAGTCTAAAGAGGAGACTCCGAGCTAATAAATGATACATGGGGTTTTATTGGGGGTTTACCTGCAGAGGAGAGAGTCCAGTGGCAGTGAGCTGAACAGAAGAACCAATATACATATAAATCACTGAAAATGGGCTGGACAACATATCTGCATGGACCAGTGGCAGTAGGCTGAACAGGAGAACCACAACCCCTGCAAAGGACATACAGTCTACATAGCATTCTCACTTAACACCATTTCCCTAACAACTTCCACCGGGCAGGCTTCATTCAACCCAAAAGTCAAGGCCTGGATCCCCTCTAGAGCTTTTGCTCTATGGAATAGGACAGGGGCTTAGAAGTTTATCATAGACAAGGAATAAATCTTCGGGTTGGCCACTCCTGGATTCCTTAATTCAGAACACACATTCAGATACATATGCCATACAGGGTCTTTCTCAGGGTATACTTAAGTTATTGCTATCAAGGGCATTTGCCATACAATAGTGCCTGAGTGTAATACTTTAGAATTTAAAAAAATCATATTTAATTGGTCTTATCATATGAAAAACTCTATCATATTTGGCATCTTGAATAATAGTGACACACACATTGAAAGACAGCCATAAATCAAATTTTCAATCAATATGAAATAACAGAAAGAATGATTTACAAACTTCTTTAATTTTAAAATTGAGATATTGCAATTGTTTAGCCATTCACTTATCACTTATTTTGGTGATTTTTCTGACAATAATGAAAACTTGATTATGATGCATTATATATTCTGCCTAATTTATCTACTCACCACTGCTCATTTGGATTATTACAATAAAACTCTCACTTTTGTTGATACACTCTAATTGTAATATTTGAATACAGTCAGTAAAAAAATGTGAGTATCAGAAGTAGACTGTTCCCTTTTCTGCCTCTTGCTCAAGCATGTATTGAGCTTGGACGCTGTCATTCTCAAACATGATAAGAAAACAGTTCAACAAACTAGAACTCAAAAATTCTTTATATATCATCAGATAATTTGGTGTACAGGGAAAATTAAACTAATACCCCAAAAACTCGAAATAGGAGAATATGGAAAATCACAGTATAGGAAAAATAAAAGTCATTTGGGTCTACTCCTAACCGGCAAAAAGGCTTAAAACAGTAATTGATTAATTACTAGACACTTAGCATAAATTAGTTTGAAAGTCTAAAACTCTTGAAGAACTAGTTGTAGAGATGCTCCCACATTTTGATTAATTTTATATTCAAGAGACCATCAGGTTTTCACAGTGATTCTTAGAAAAAACAGTTTACTTCTACTTTTGACACGGTAAGGATAAAAGTAACCATTTTGAAATACGTCCAGAGAATTCTGCTCTCAGTAGCAAAGTCCTTCCCTCAGCAGAAACTCCTTTACCTGAACCTTACATAGTGCAAGGGAAGGGCAATTATACAATTTGCTCAAGTTTGGCATTCATGTAACACAAATGGGAAGGAAAGAATACTAGAAGCAGCTCCTCAAGGTCACAACCCAGCCACCCTTGCCCACAAAATAAATAAATAAATAAATAAGGTTTAATAGTAAGAATGTTTTCCCTCCCCAATATTTTACCACCTCTAACTGAAGCACTATGTCCATCTTTCAACGAAAAGTGACACGTCATGCTAAAAGCTGAGAAAAACAGTCTAAAGAGCAAAGAAAGTGTTATAACCCGACTCAGATATGGCAGAGGTTTTGGAATTGTAAAACAAGAAATTAAGATAATATGCAGTGTACTCTAATGTAAAAACTGGACATTTAAGAACAGATGTACAATGTAAGCAGACAGAGAGAACTGCTAAGAGTAAATTTAAAAGAATGCTAAAAGTTAAAAACACTGTACAATATAAAGATTGACTTTGTCTCATTAATAGATTAAATAAAGTTGAGAAGGTATCAGTGATCTTAACAATATGTCAGTAAAATTTTCTACACTGAAAAGAGAAAAATGACAATGAAGAATAGAATGCAGGATATTCCAGAAGTTTTGGACAATTACAAAATATACAACATAATGGAGAGATAAACATAATGAAAATTCCAGAAGTAGAAGAAAGAAAGCAGTAGAAATATTTGCAGTAATTGTGACTGAGAATTTTCTAAAATTATTGACAAACACTAAACCACAAATTCAGGAAACTCAGAATATACAAAGCGGGAATAAGTACCAAAAAAAGAAAAATCTACTCAGATCATATTCAAGCTGCAGAAAATCAAAGACAAAAAAATCTTAAAAGAAGCAAGCGGTGAGAAAAACCCTTGTCGAAGAACAAGGTTAATATTTACATTGAAACTATCTTCAGAAACCATGCAGGCAAAAAGAAAGTAGAGTGAAACATTTAAAGTGCTTAAAGAAACCATAAACATCAACTTAGAATTTTGTATTCAGTGAAATTATTCTTTACAAGGGAAGGAGAAATAAAGCCTTTCTCAGACAACAACCAAAAAAAAAGTAGAAAAATTCGCTGCCAGTAGACTTACCTTCCAAGAGATTTTAAAACAATTTCTTGACTGTGAAGGAAAATAACATACATCAGAAACTTGCGTCCACATAAACTAAGCAGAGCATTAGAGAAGGAATATAGGTGAGATAAAATCTTTTATATTTCTTGTTTATAATTATTTTAATAGATAATTTTTCAAAACAATAATAATGTATTAGGCGAAAGCAACTTATAAAAAGTGAAATGAGTGATCAATTGTATATGGAATGGGAGGAAGAAATTGGGAATGTACTACCTGTTAAATAATGCAGTATTATTGAAATGTGTTTAGTTGTAGATGTATATTGCAAACTCTAGAGCAATCACTAAAAAAATTTTAAGGAAGCATAATCGATGTGCTAAAAGAGTACAGAAAAGGGAATCATATGAAATACTCAAATAGGTTGGGTGCATTGGCTCATGCCTGTAGTCATGGGACTTTGTGGGGTCAAGGCAGGAAGATTACTTGAGGTCAAGAATTCTAGACCAGCCTGGCCAACATGGTGAAACCCCATCTTCACCAAAAATACAAAGAAAATTAGCCAGGCATGGAGGTTTGTGCCTATAATTCCAGCTACTTGGGAGGCTGAGGCACAAGAAACAGGGAACCCGGAAGACGGAGGTTGCAGTGATCTGATATCGCACCACTCCACTCCAGCCTGGGTAATGGAGTGACACTGTCTCCTAAAAATAAAATAAAATAAAATAAAACTAAAAAAACAAAGAAAACAAACAAACAAACAAAAAACAAACATAGATACAGAGAGAAATGCATCCAAAATGAAGATTTTTAAAAAGTACAATGGGTAGAGAACAGGTACTAACATAGTAGATAGTAACCCAACAAACCAATACTCACCTTAAATGTAAAGGGTCTAAATTTACCCATTGCAAAACAGAGACTGAGAGTGGGAAAAAAAGAAGACCTAATCACATGTTGTTTGGAAGACAAATATTTTAAATATAAAGACACAGACAGCATAAAAGCTAAGAGATGGATAAATTTATAGCATGATAACCATAATCACAAAAAAACTGAAGTAGCTATATTAAGTTTGAACAAACCAGGGAGGTGTAAGGCAAAGCAAAATTATCAGGGATAAAAAGGAACTTTACATAATTTTAATGGTGTCTCTTATCCAAGACACATTAAACCTTAATATGCATGCATCTAACAACAACAGATCATCAAAAGATGTGAGGCAAAAATTTGTAGAATGTCCTATAGGCTAAATTGTGTCCCCTTGACATTCGTATGTTGAAGTGTTAACCTCTACTGGTCCTCAGAATGTGACTATATTCAAAGAAAGAATCTTTAAATAGGCCATTTTAAGTTAAGATCTGGTAATTAGGTTGGACCTTAACCCCAATATGTCTTGGGTTCTAAGAAGAGGATATTAGAACACAGAAACACACAAGAGGAAGCAGAGTATGAATTCACAAGGACATGACGGCTACCTGAAAAAGCCAAGGAAAAAGGCTTCAGAAGATGCTAACCCTATCAACATCTGATCTCAGCCTTCTAGCCTTTAGAATTGTGAGAAAATAACTTTCTGTCTTTTAAGCCACCGGGTCTGTGGTATTTTTTTATGTCACCCCTACCAAGCTGGTATAAATTAACAGAAGGTATAGTCAAACACGGTTTTATAGTCAGAGACTTCAATACCTTTATGTCAGTAATTGACAGATTCAGCAAACAGAATATCAGTAAGACTGTAGTTGAAATAAACAGAACCATCAACTACAAGTAACAGATATTATAGAACACTTCATCTAACAACAATACACATTCCTCTGAAGCTCTCTTGGAACACTGACCAAGAGAAACCCATTCAAACTTAAAAATATAGAAATTATACAAAAATGCTGTCTAGCCACCATGGAATCAAACTAGAAATGAATAAAGGAAATATAGCTGGAGGCGGGCACAGTGGCTCACGCCCGTAATCTCAGCACTTTGGAAGGCCAAGGCGACTGTATCACGAGGTCAGGAGATCGAGACCATCCTGGCTAACACAGTGAAACCATGCCTCTACTAAAAATACAAAAAATTACCTGGGCATGGTGGCAGGAGCCTGTAGTCCCAGCTACTCGGGACACTGAGGCAGGAGAATGGCGTGAACCCAGGAGGCAGAGCTTATGAGCCAATATTGCCCCACTGCACTCCAGCCTGGGTGACTAAGTGAGACTCCATCTCAAAAAATAAATAAATAAATAAATAAATTCTCCAAACATCTCTGGATTAAGAAAAACATTTCTAAACAACATATGGATAAAAAAAAAAAAAAAGTCTTAAAAGAAATGAAGAAATATGCAATTCTGGTCAAAATCACCGGTTTTGCCAAGTGTGGCATAGATGATCCGTTTACATTACTGGATCTCTAATTTCCATTGTTAAAGAATAGAGATGGCAATATTTTGTGTTCGCGATTGATGAAATAATTAGAGATATTAAAATTAAACTTTCAGTTTTATTTAGATACCTGATCAATGGGTGTTTTATTAATACATAACATTACACATACTATGTTATTTATTCTTTCGCAGGACTAGATCTTTATGAAAGCCTGTGAACTTTGTCAGTGCAAAGATTGTGATATTCATTTTGTAATTCCAGTAAGTAACAGTGTTCGAAATAGGGTAGGCATTTATAAATGTCAAGAGGATGTTAATGAATAAATTAGTAACCTTTTTTTCTGTAAATGAAGTTGCTTAAAAACTATGATAATCTTGAAGAAATTTATTTGAGTTTCTACTAAGTACCACAATATGACAATAGAAGTCGTTAATTATCAAATTTACTAACATGATAAACCCTGCTAGTTTTAACTATCCATTCACTCATGCAGTATTTTAGACACTGGAGGATAGAGTGAACAAAATACTGAAGCTCTCATAGAGTTTAGATTCTCTTATACAGAGAGACACAGAACTAATAATTCCCTAAATAGCTTAGAATTAGGTGGTGTCAAGTGCTAAGGAAATGTTACTGCTGAAGAATATTCTTGCCTATCATTAGACTGAGGTATCTATTATATACTGTTAAATAATACTGCACACCTTTCTCCTTTATTCTAACTTAAGTTAAATTATTTTGTTGTAGTTATTTTAATTAGGTCTGTCTCACCCATTAGACTGCACACTCCAGGAAAGTAGAAATCAATAATTCACTTTTTTTCATTATTTATGCTTATTACCTAGCAGTGCCTCTCATGTAATAACAACCCAAGAAACATTCACTCAGTAATGAGTAAATGAATCCGTTAATGCTTGAATTGGTAACTTTATTTAATTCTCAACTCTGTGAGCTCAGAATAATTAATAAAGGAATGTGCATGATAAAACTAAAACTAACAGCCATTAAACAACTTGTTCAAATCATTTGCATGACAGGAGCAACAACAACAACAACAAAAAACTTGACTCTTTTTGCATATAAATGCAATTCATTTTATTCCATACTAGACATATTCACTGTGTGGAATATATATCAAAATATAAATCAAGTTATCACAAACTATGTATAATATATTATAAGCAGTAGAATAATAACAATAAACTGCCTTAAAAACCACTGTTCTGGTAAGAGCATAAATAATATCAGGATTATCCCTAAATGGCTTGTTATCATAGTATGGCCTAAAGTTCGTTCTGCTGGGTATTAGTTTTCATGATAGATTAGTGGGATAAAGTCTTTTCCATTCTTAAGAAAATATCTTTCTGGTTGAGGTGGCTCATGTCTGTAATTCTAGCACTTTGGGATGCAGAGGTGGGAGGACTGCTTGATTCCAGGAGTCCCAGACGAGCTTAGGCAACATTGTGAGGCCCTGTATTTACAAAAAATAAATTTAAGAAATTATCCAGGTGCAGTGGTGCACACCTGTAGTCCAAGCTACTTGAGAGATGGAGGTGGAGAGATTGGTTGATCCCAGTAGATAGAGGCTGTGGTGAGCCATGATTGCACCACTGCACTCCAGCCTGGGTGAGGTAAGACCCTGTCTCAAAAGAAAAGAATAAAGGAAGGAAGGGAGAGAGGAGAGGGCAGAGGAAGGAATGAAGGATGGAACAGAACGGGGGAGGGCGGGAGGAAGGAGGGAGAAAATATCTGTACACTGAAATTTGAACATGTAATAATTCAGGACTATTTAAGACTAAATGGACATTAGTTCAAGTGATATGATCTTAATGATATAAATATGTGTGAAAATACAATTGCTCCTTGAACAACATGAATTTGAACTGCATGGGTTCATTTATATACCAATGTTTCACTAAATATATTGGAAAACTTTAGGGAAATTTTTGACAATTTGAGAAAACCCAGGCAAACCGTGTACCTTAAAAATATTTTTAAAAATTAAAACATTATTTGCGTCATAAATGCATAAAATGCAGGTAGACCCTAGTTTATTTTATTTATTTGTTTGTCTGTTTGTTTGTTTTGAGATGGAGTCTCACTCTGTTGCCAGGCTGGAGTGCAGTGGAGCAATCTTAGCTCACTGCAACCTCCATCTCGCAGGTTCAAGCGATTATCCTGCCTCAGCCTCCTGAGTAGCTGGGATTACAGGCATGCGCCACCACGCCCAGCTAATTTTTGTATTTTAGTAGAGATGGGGTTTCACCATGTTGGTTAGGATGGTCTCAATCTCTTGACCTCATGATCTGCCCGCCTTGACTGCCCAAAGTGCTGGGATTACAGGTGTGAGTGACTGCGCCTGGCCAACACGAGTCTATTTTATAATTTACTACCATAAGATATATATAAATCTAATATGAAATTTTAAAATTTATCAAAACATCCACAAAAAAACACTTAGAAACCATACATTGTGCATTTTGCAGTGGAGAGAAATGTAAACAAACATAAAGATGCAATATTAAATCATAATACATAAAATTAACCATAGTACATACTATAATAATCTTGTTGCCATTTTCTGTTGCTATTGGGGAGAACTGAAGTTCTGTGAGTTCACCCTGTGACTCTAATAATCTCTGAGTGAGTAGCTCATCTCTTCAATAAATTGCATATAATAGTAAAAAGTGATCTTTTGCGCATCTCATGTATTTTTCATCATGTCAATGCAATACTGTTAACCTTGAATGATACCATGGACTCATGCAAAGTACCACTAGTGATATTGATACTGAAAGTGCTCACAAGAAGCAAAGTTATGACAATGCAAGAAAAAATTGATTTGCTTGAAATCTATCAAAAATTGATGGCTGCAGCTTTAGTTGCTTGCCATTTCAAGATAAATTAATCCAGCATAGGGATCATTGTAAGAAAAGAAAAAAAGAAATGTGTGAAGCCATTGCAGTACATTAGTAGATACGAAATCTTGTACTTTTGTGAAATACTCTTTTACCTCTTATTGAAAATAAGAAATGTATACCTATAGATTCTAATTTAATAGATAATACAAGAAAAAGGAAGTCATTATACGAAAACTTGAAGTAAAAAAAAAGAAAGTATGAAGGATATGGATAATTTAATGCGAGCAAAGGACGGTTTGATAATTTTAGAAAGATGTTAGACTTTAAAATAAATATCAAAATAACAGGAAAAGCAGCAACTGGTGATCAAGAGGCAACAGACAAGTTACAAGACGACATTAAGAACATCATCGAGAAAGAAGATATCTGCATTAGCAAAATTTTAACAAAGATAAAAGTGCCCTCTATTAAAAAAATTCACAAAGGACATTAATTAGTTAGGAAGGAAGAGAAGTAAGCACCACGATTTAAGGCAGAAGGGAATAGGTTAACTCTACTATTTTTGAAATGGGCCAAATTTTTCCATAGACTTGATATTTATGGTTATTTTGAATAAACATAGAAATTGACCCTCCAGGTCTTGAAGCTTAAGAAACATACATTTGTCTTATCTCAGTTTCTTTTTCAGGAAACTGGCCATCCAGCCTCCCAGATAGTATCAGTGTGCTGAAACTCTCCAGATCACCACATCCAGACAGTGAGATGCCAGACTCCTCATCTGATTACCTGCTGCCTGTTGACCAACTTATCTTCCTTGCCTCCCCCTAATTCCTGTTTTCTCGCATGTGGTTACAATAAGACAGTAGATCCCTCATCTGACCACCTTCTGCCTTTAGACCAACTCCTACATGAACTTCAGTGGGTTTGGGAGACAGGTCAGAAACTTGGCTGATATCACTCACATTAAAGCCTTTTTTTCCTGGCAATACATGTTACGTCAGTGATTAGAATTTGGTGCAGTATGCGACTGGACCTAGGCAAAATGCCTGGCATTCAGCAATATTTTGTGCAAATACAGTTTTGTATATAATTAGAACTGCCCGTATTATTACAGCTACTATCCCCTGAAACTTGGAAAAAGATAAACAATAACTGCTAGACTTTGGGTTATACAACAAAGGCCTGGACAATGGGAATGTTTTTACTGGATTGGTTCCTGCCATGCTTTGTCCCTAAAGTCAGGAAGCACCTTGCCAGGAAAGGACTGCCTTTTAAAGTTCTTCCAATATTGAACAATGCCCCTGGTCACCTAGAACCCCTTGAGTTTAACACTCAAGGTGTCAAAGTTGCCTACTTGTCCCCAAACACAATGTCTCTAATGCAGCTTCTGGATCAGAAGGTCATAAGGACTTTTAAGGCTTATTTTACACAGTATTACATAGAAATAAATGCCAAACTATAGAAGCAAACCTTGAAAGAATATCATGAAAGTCTGGGAAATTACACCACTGAAGATATCATAGCTGTTATAGAAACAAACAAACAACAACAAAAAACAACAACAAAAAAAACCCCCATGAAGTTGATTAAACTTGAAACAACAAATTCCTGCTGGAGAAAACTGTATTGTCCATGACTTCACAGAATGTATGACCTAAGCCGATCAAGGAAGTCAGGAAAGAGATTAATGGATATGGCTGAAAAGGTGTGGGGAGAAGGGTCCCAAGATATGAATCTTGGAGAAATTAAAGAGCTAATATATTCTGTACCAGAGGAATTAGCAGAAGCTGTCTTGATGAAGGTGAATGCTTTCAAACCAGTTTCAGAAAATGAGGAAGAAGACAAGAAGCAGTTCTAGGAAACAAATTTATATTAAATGATCTGGAAGAAGGGTTCTGATTATTCAAGACTGCTTTTTATTTCTTTTATGATCTGGGCACTTTTGTGATAAGAACATTGATATGGTTTGTTTCTATATCTTCACCCAAATCTCATCTCTAATTGCAATCCGCATGTGTTAAGGGAGGGAAATGACTGAATGATGGGGGCGGTTTCCCCCATGCTGTTCTTGTGATATTGAGTAAGTTCTCATGAGATCTGATGGTTTCATAAATGTTTGGCAGTCCTTTCTTTGCTCTTCTCATTTGCTCTCTTGCCACCTTGTGAGGAAGGTGTCTGCTTCCCTTCCACCATGATTGCGAGTTTCCTGAGTCCTTCCCAACCATGCAGAACTGTGAGTGTATTAAACATCTTTCCTTTATAAATTGCCCAGTCTCAGGTATTTCTTTATAGCAGTGCAAAAACAGACTAAAACAGGCACTGAAACAAAATCAAACAGCGGAAGAGCAACTAATACCACATAGAATCATTTTTAGAGATGTGAAGAAGCAAAACTATCAGACTTAAATTATGATGCATTTCCATACCAAGTGTGCCCGTGTCTCCTGCTTCTCATTTCACCTCTTCTACTTTTTTGCTTTACAACCTCTGATATAACAATAAAAAATCCCTTTTCCCCTCTTCCTTCTCAGCCTATTCAACATGAAAACAAGGATGAAGAACTTTATAATTATCTACTTCCACTTAATAAATGTTAAATGTATTTTCCTTTTCTTATGATTTCCCTAATAATATTTTCTTTTCTCTAGCTTACTTTTTCATAAGAACATAGTAAACACTACATATAGTATACAAAATATGTGTTAATCAATTGTTATGTATCAGTAAAGTCTCCAGTAAGAAGTAGGCTATTAGTAGTTAATGTTTTTAGGAGTAAAATGTTATCTGTGGAATTTCAACTGTTCAGGGTGTCAGCACCCTTAGCCGTTGCATTGTTCAAGGATCAAATGATTTACCTAGTAAAGAACTTCTTAGTCTCAAAAATAATAGTAACATCTTTTTCACTGTATAAATTTAAAGTTTCATAAAAGGTAGGTGAAAATGATATTCTGACAATTTTATTTATATAAACCTTAGGCAATTCCACTACCAGAATTGATGCTCCCTTTTTCTCCTAGCTGGCATTTTAGGATACAGTTCTCTTCATTTTTCCCTTGTGTGATATTTGCTCTGATTTTTTCTCTGTTTTTTTTTTTTTAATGATTCTCAATTTACACCTTTCTACCTGTGAAAAATGTGAACAGCTAAATATATTAATTATTCCCTTTGTTTAGAAATATGACAAGTCAATTTTAATAATAAGTACAACAGAGATTAGATTAATTGGTTAGCCCAGCATTTGCCAGACACATTTCTTATCTAAAAAGTATAATATGTTGCTATACTTGAACAACATGGATTTGATCTGCATGGGTTCACTTATTGCCCATATTTATACAAATATAAAGGCAAATTCATTTTGGATTAGTTAAAGAATTTAGGCATTAGGACCATATTTATAGTAATCTTAAAAATGCAGAAAAAATGCAAATGGTGATGGCAGTGGTGGCCCATTTGGAGCAGCCACTGCAAAGACACTGACTGCAGCAGAGGAGATGCAGTTGAGTCCGCATGATCTGTGAAGCTGGCAGGGGCCGGGATAAGGTCCCTCCCCACAGTAAGTTGGTGGGGCAGGAAACCTGCACTCCCAGACAACGCTGTAGCCTCCCGGCTGTGGCTCTAGATGTAGACATCCCTATTCTCTCGGGGGCCCAGGAAGCCCCTTGTCCCCTCAGGCTTGAAAATGCCTACTCCCACAGCCTGGCCTCTCCCCACTCCCAGCACCCCCCAGGGTGGAGCAAAGTTGTGACCAAGCCCGGGTTCTGTTGCAACCTGGCCAGGAGTTCACATGCTCGGGGAGGCACTGACATCCCAGGCCCCTGCCATCTCAGCTCCTCCTGGACTTTGGGCACCAATAAGCATGGGAGGGAGCCTTAGGGGGTGCTGAGGGCAGCTTGGCACCAGCCTGCAGGTGCCTTTCAGTGCAAACAACCTGGGTGCCATGGATGATATGTTGATGGTGGCAGACAAGCTCCTGGGTGGAAAGGGGTGGGTTCCTGGTGAACCTCCACTTTCAAGCCAAAATGGCTTAAAGCCTGGGGGCTGAGCTGTCAGTTCTGGTGGAGTTTGTGGCCCAGAGTGAGATCTTAAGGTGAGTTTTCCAGGCCTGCCCATGTATGCCCATGGACAAATCAGCATGGACTTCCTCTCTTCTGAGCCCATAAAAACTCTGGACCCAGCCAGACTTATACAGATCTTGGGACTATCAGCTGCAAGAAAGAGCTAACCACTTCAGGTCTCCTCAACTTGTTGAGATGACATTCCTTTAGAAAGGAGCTACCCAATCCAGATCTCCTCTCCATGCATTAGGGTGACCTGACTGTGAATAGGAGATACTCACTCCAGGTCTCCTCTCCACTGACAGCTGGATATTCATTGGGATGCCCTGCCTGCAGGAAGGAGCTATCCACTTTGAGCCTCCCAAGAACTGTTCTATCACTCAATAAAGCTCCTCTATGCCTTGTTTACCATCTAGTTGTCTGTGTACCTCATTCTTCCTGGAAGTGGAACAAGAACTCAGGACCTGCCAAATGATGGGACTGAAAGAGTTGCAATACAAACAGGGCTGCCGAGTTGCGGACAATGAGGAGAGATGGGCTACAGCCCTTCAGAGAGCCCAGACCTAGGGGATCCACAAGCCAGGGCTGTGACACCCTCTTTGGAGCTCTGCGATTCCTGACATCTCCAAGATTTTGGGTGTCACTGCATTACCCTAGTCCAGAGGTGGGTGTCTACAGCAGAAGCTGTTTGCAGTACATCTGATCTAGCCACAGCCTTGCATGGAGCCAGCAGATGTGCCAGTGCCTGGAGATGCACACACCACAGCATCTGGTGTTCCTGGCTATGTGCACTTGCCAGTGCCCACACTAGCTCTGATCCGTGCCTATCTCACCGTTGGAAGGCATGGGATACGGGCTGGTAGGGTGAGCCAAGCACAGCCGGCCATGTCAAATGGGCAAAATGAGCTGAGTGGGCTCGAGCAAAAACCTTCACAAAAGTGCCACCAGCCACAGAGGTTTCCAGCTGGAAAAGTGATACCCAAAGCATCCTGAGACTTTTTTTTTCGTTTTCTTTTTCTTTTTTTTAAAATTATTTTCAGGTTATATCTTTCTACACATGATAAATGTAAGCAGCTAAATATATTTACTATTTCCTGTGCTTGGAAACAGGACAAGTTAATTTTAATAATATGTACCATAGGGACTAAAAGCATTGGTTAGCTCAGAATTTGCCAGATGCATTTCTTCTCTAAGGAGTATAATAAGCATATTGCTAATATTTATACAAATATGAAGGCGAATTCATTTTGGATTACAAAAGGAAGATAGGAATTAGGATTAAATGTATAGTAATCTTACAAATCCAATAAAAATGGTGGCAACAGGCATGGCTAACTTGCAGTTGTCACTCAGATGGACAGAACAGCACGTGGAGACTCACATTGTGAACTTTTGCTCTAAGAACTACTGCAGTAATAAACCAGAAAAACTGAAAGAATTCACAGGTGCCCTGAAAAAGTGGCTCACTGCTGCAAACTCAGTGAGACAGTCCCAAAACTGTGACTTCCCAAAGTGTGAGAGTGGGACAGTATGCCTCCAACTACACATCATCACTGGGGAAGCTGAAAATCCAGATCATGAGAGAAGAATTTAACCTTCCCTAAAGCTGAAACAAATTTCTAGTGTCAAATGAAATACAAAAGTAGACTAAGCCACAGGAAGAGCCCTGTAGTCACTCCCGGTCCACAGGGAAGCCCAGGGAAGCCATTTCTGACTTTATCTCACAGGGATCTTTGGGGAGGGTTGCCAGTGGAATTGGGGAAAGACCACAGAGAGAAGAAAATTTCCAGTGGAACTTCATAATAATTTTGACATAGTGTTAGTTTTTCTGGGCAGGATTGGTAAGGGGTGGTGGTGGGTTGAACAGGAAATGCAGATATGAGCACAGAAGCCACGGCACACAGTGAAAGGTAGGACCTGAAAACACTGCTTGTGTTCTGAGCAGGGAGGCTTGTATCCTGGAACAAGATCTTAGCCCTGCTCACCAGCTGCCTGGATATTAACGTGGTGCTATTGGTAGCACATGATGAAAATGAGGCTGGCCCTGCTTGTTGTATGGGAATGGGTGTGGCTTGTCACTGCCAGATTTCCCCCACTTTCCTGGCAACTTGTATGAAGCAGCAGAGGCAGCCATAATTGCCCTCGGAACATAACTACATTTACCTAAGAACCACACCCCAATCCTCCACTGTGGCCCCAGCCGTCACTGCCCAAGGAAAGCATGAGTTCAGTCATGCCTACCCCTTTCCCCACCTGATGGTCTCTCTCTCATCCCGCCCTGGTAACCAAACACAAAAGACACAATCTCTTGGGAGCTCTGTGATCCCACCTATTGCCTGGAAACCTGAATCCCTATGCAGGTGACCTCAGGACAAGCTTTTATAGCCCCATACTAGTGCAGCTGATGCTCCTTTGAATGTACCACCTCCTGGCTGGAGGTCAATTAGCCCAAGCCATTACAGCAACTCATAAAAGAATAATCCTGCTCCAAACAACAACTAAGTCCATGGCCTGTGATATCCTGACTAACCAGTGGTCTTGATTCTGTCCACATGACAGCTTCATTGCTAGCACAAGCAGCATTCAAGAAAACCAGTGCACTAAACAAAACTACAACTAAGGACTCATACAGAATCTACCTCATTCACCTGCCACCTCCACTAGAGCAGGTGCAGAAAAGACCTGAAGAGGGACCACATCACAAAGCTATTTACAGATGTTCCCTAGTGCCAGCCCAGAGCCCAGCAGCTCCACTCGGGGGCTAGACTCAGAAGTGCAGTAAGAATCGCTACTGTCCGGCTCCCAAGAAGTGCCTTGCCTTTTCTTTCTTTTCTTTTTCCCTTCCCTTCCCTTCCCTTCCCCTCCCCTCCCCTCCCTTCCCCTCTCCTCCCCTCCCCTCCCTTCCCCTCCCCTCCCCTCCCCTCCCCTCCCCTCCCCTCCCCTCCCCTCCCCTTCCCTTTCTTTTTTTTTCTTTTCTTTTATTTTTTGGCAGAATCTCTCTCTGTCGCCCTGGCTGGAGTGCAGTGGCGCGATCTCGGCTCACTGTAAGCTCCAACTCCCAGGTTCACGCCATTCTCCCGCCTCAGTCTCCCGAGTAGCTGGTAGCTGGGACTACAGATGCCCGCCACCACACCAGGCTAATTTTTTTCTACTTTTAGTAGACAGGTTTTCACCGTGTTAGCCAGGATGGTTTCAATCTCCTGACCTCGTGATGGGGCCGCCTTGGTCTCCCAAAGTGCTGGGATTACAGGCATGAGTCACCGCAACCGGCAGAAGTGCCATTTCTAAGGGAAGGAGAAGAGCACCAGATCAAGGGATAACTCTGTGGTACAAAAGATGCTGAACAGTAGCCCTTGAGCCACAGACTGCTTCTCTGATACAGTCTACCCGAATGAGAAGATATCAGAAAAAAATAATTCTGGTAATATGACAAAGCAAGGTTCTTTAACAACCCCAGAAGATCACACTAGCACACCAGCAATGGACCTGAACCAAAAAGAAATCTCTGAATTGCCAGAAATAGAGTTTAGAAGGTCAATTATTAAGCTAATCAAGGAGCCACCAGAGAAAGGTGAATATCAACTTTAAAAAAAGTTAAAAAAAGGGGGGGCGGAGCAAGATGGCCGAATAGGAGCAGCTCCAGTCTCCAACTCCCAGCGCGAGCGACACAGAAGACCGGTGATTTCTGCATTTTCAACTGAGGTACTGGGTTCATCTCACTGGGGAGTGCCGGACGATCGGTGCTGGTCAGCTGCTGCAGCCCGACCAGCGAGAGCTGAAGCAGGGCGAGGCATTGCCTCACCTGGGAAGCGCAAGGGGGAAGGGAGTCCCTTTTCCCAGCCAGGGGAACTGAGACACACAATACCTGGAAAATCGGGTAACTCCCACCCCAATACTGCGCTTTAGGAAACAGGCACACCAGGAGATCATATCCCACACCTGGCCGGGAGGGTCCCACACCCACGGAGCCTCCCTCATTGCTAGCGCAGCAGTCTGTGATCTACCGGCAAGGCAGCAGCCAGGCTGGGGGAGGGGCGCCCGCCATTGCTGAGGCTTAAGTAGGTAAACAAAGCTGCTGGGAAGCTCGAACTGGGTGGAGCTCACGGCAGCTCAAGGAAACCTGCCTGTCTCTGTAGACTCCACCTCTGGGGACAGGGCACAGTAAACTAAGACACACAGACACCTCTGCACAGACGCAAACGACTCTGTCTGACAGCTTTGAAGAGAGCAGTGGATCTCCCGACACGGAGGTTGAGATCTGAGAAGGGACAGACTCCCTGCTCAAGAGGGTCCCTGACCCCTGAGTAGCCTAACTGGGAGACATCCCCCACTAGGGGCAGTCTGACACCCCACACCTCACAGGGAGGAGTACACCACTGAGAGGAAGCTTCCAAAGCAAGAATCAGACAGGTACACTCGCTGTTCAGAAATATTCTATCTTCTGCAGCCTCTGCTGCTGATACCCAGGCAAACAGGGTCTGGAGTGGACCTCAAGCAATCTCCAACAGACCTACAGCTGAGGGTCCTGACTGTTAGAAGGAAAACTATCAAACAGGAAGGACACCTACACCAAAACCCCATCAGTACATCACCATCATCAAAGACCAGAGGCAGATAAAACCACAACGATGGGGAAAAAGCAGGGCAGAAAAGCTGGAAATTCAAAAAATAAGAGCGCATCTCCCCCGGCAAAGGAGCGCAGCTCATCGCCAGCAACGGATCAAAGCTGGACGGAGAATGACTTTGACGAGATGAGAGAAGAAGGCTTCAGTCCATCAAATTTCTCAGAGCTAAAGGAGGAATTACGTACCCAGCGCAAAGAAACTAAAAATCTTGAAAAAAAAGTGGAAGAATTGATGGCTAGAGTAATTAATGCAGAGAAGGTCCTAAACGAAATGAAAGAGATGAAAACCATGACACGAGAAATACGTGACAAATGCACAAGCTTCAGTAACCGACTCGATCAACTGGAAGAAAGAGTATCAGCGATTGAGGATCAAATGAATGAAATGAAGCGAGAAGAGAAACCAAAAGAAAAAAGAAGAAAAAGAAATGAACAAAGCCTGCAAGAAGTATGGGATTATGTAAAAAGACCAAATCTACGTCTGATTGGGGTGTCTGAAAGTGAGGGGGAAAATGGAACCAAGTTGGAAAACACTCTTCAGGATATCATCCAGGAGAACTTCCCCAACCTAGTAGGGCAGGCCAACATTCAAATCCAGGAAATACACAGAACGCCACAAAGATACTCCTCGAGAAGAGCAACTCCAAGACACATAATTGCCAGATTCACCAAAGTTGAAATGAAGGAAAAAATCTTAAGGGCAGCCAGAGAGAAAGGTCGGGTTACCCACAAAGGGAAGCCCATCAGACTAACAGCAGATCTCTCGGCAGAAACTCTCCAAGCCAGAAGAGAGTGGGGGCCAATATTCAACATTCTTAAAGAAAAGAATTTTAAACCCAGAATTTCATATCCAGCCAAACTAAGTTTCATAAGTGAAGGAGAAATAAAATCCTTTACAGATAAGCAAATGCTTAGAGATTTTGTCACCACTAGGCCTGCCTTACAAGAGATCCTGAAGGAAGCACTAAACATGGAAAGGAACAACCGGTACCAGCCATTGCAAAAACATGCCAAAATGTAAAGACCATCGAGGCTAGGAAGAAACTGCATCAACTAATGAGCAAAATAACCAGTTAATATCATAATGGCAGGATCAAGTTCACACATAACAATATTAACCTTAAATGTAAATGGACTAAATGCTCCAGTTAAAAGACACAGACTGGCAAACTGGATAAAGAGTCAAGACCCATCAGTCTGCTGTATTCAGGAGACCCATCTCACACGCAGAGACATACATAGGCTCAAAATAAAGGGATGGAGGAAGATTTACCAAGCAAATGGAGAACAAAAAAAAGCAGGGGTTGCAATACTAGTCTCTGATAAAACAGACTTTAAACCATCAAAGATCAAAAGAGACAAAGAAGGCCATTACATAATGGTAAAGGGATCAATTCAACAGGAAGAGCTAACTATCCTAAATATATATGCACCCAATACAGGAGCACCCAGATTCATAAAGCAAGTCCTTAGAGACTTACAAAGAGACTTAGACTCCCATACAATAATAATGGGAGACTTCAACACTCCACTGTCAACATTAGACAGATCAACGAGACAGAAAGTTAACAAGGATATCCAGGAATTGAACTCATCTCTGCAGCAAGCAGACCTAATAGACATCTATAGAACTCTCCACCCCAAATCAACAGAATATACATTCTTCTCAGCACCACATCATACTTACTCCAAAATTGACCACATAATTGGAAGTAAAGCACTCCTCAGCAAATGTACAAGAACGGAAATTGTAAGAAACTGTCTCTCAGACCACAGTGCAATCAAACTAGAACTCAGGACTAAGAAACTCACTCAAAACCGCTCAACTACATGGAAACTGAACAACCTGCTCCTGAATGACTACTGGGTACATAACGAAATGAAGGCAGAAATAAAGATGTTCTTTGAAACCAATGAGAACAAAGATACAACATACCAGAATCTCTGGGACACATTTAAAGCAGTGTGTAGAGGGAAATTTATAGCACTAAATGCCCACAAGAGAAAGCAGGAAAGATCTAAAATTGGCACTCTAACATCGCAATTAAAAGAACTAGAGAAGCAAGAGCAAACACATTCGAAAGCTAGCAGAAGGCAAGAAATAACTAAGATCAGAGCAGAACTGAAGGAGATAGAGACACAAAAAACCCTCCAAAAAATCAATGAATCCAGGAGTTGGTTTTTTGAAAAGATCAACAAAATTGACAGACCACTAGCCAGACTAATAAAGAAGAAAAGAGAGAAGAATCAAATCGACGCAGTTAAAAATGATAAAGGGGATATCACCACTGACCCCACAGAAATACAAACTACCATCAGAGAATACTATAAACACCTCTACGCAAATAAACTGGAAAATCTAGAAGAAATGGATAATTTCCTGGACACTTACACTCTTCCAAGACTAAACCAGGAAGAAGTTGAATCCCTGAATAGACCAATAGCAGGCTCTGAAATTGAGGCAACAATTAATAGCCTACCAACCAAAAAAAAGTCCAGGACCAGATGGATTCACAGCTGAATTCTACCAGAGGTACAAGGAGGAGTTGGTACCATTCCTTCTGAAACTATTCCAATCAATAGAAAAAGAAGGAATCCTCCCTAACTCATTTTATGAGGCCAATATCATCCTGATACCAAAGCCTGGCAAGGACACAACAAAAAAAGAGAATTTTAGACCAATATCCCTGATGAACATCGATGCAAAAATCCTCAATAAAATACTGGCAAACCGGATTCAGCAACACATCAAAAAGCTTATCCACCATGATCAAGTGGGCTTCATCCCTGGGATGCAAGGCTGGTTCAACATTCGCAAATCAATAAACATAATCCAGCATATAAACAGAACCAAAGACAAGAACCACATGATTATCTCAATAGATGCAGAAAAGGCTTTTGACAAAATTCAACAGCCCTTCATGCTAAAAACGCTCAATAAATTTGGTATTGATGGAACGTACCTCAAAATAATAAGAGCTATTTATGACAAACCCACAGCCAATATCATACTGAATGGGCAAAAACTGGAAAAATTCCCTTTGAAAACTGGCACAAGACAGGGATGCCCTCTCTCACCACTCCTATTCAACATAGTGTTGGAAGTTCTGGCTAGGGCAATGAGGCAAGAGAAAGAAATCAAGGGTATTCAGTTAGGAAAAGAAGAAGTCAAATTGTCCCTGTTTGCAGATGACATGATTGTATATTTAGAAAACCCCATTGTCTCAGCCCAAAATCTCCTTAAGCTGATAAGCAACTTGAGCAAATTCTCAGGATACAAAATTAATGTGCAAAAATCACAAGCATTCTTATACACCAGTAACAGACAAACAGAGAGCCAAATCATGAATGAACTTCCATCCACAATTGCTTCAAAGAGAATCAAATACCTAGGAATCCAACTTACAAGGGATGTAAAGGACCTCTTCAAGGAGAACTACAAACCACTGCTCAGTGAAATCAAAGAGGACACAAACAAATGGAAGAACATACCATGCTCATGGATAGGAAGAATCAATATCGTGAAAATGGCCATACTGCCCAAGGTAATTTATAGATTCAATGCCATCCCCATCAAGCTACCAATGAGTTTCTTCACAGAATTGGAAAAAACTGCTTTAAAGTTCATATGGAACCAAAAAAGAGCCCGCGTCTCCAAGACAATCCTAAGTCAAAAGAACAAAGCTGGAGGCATCACGCTACCTGACTTCAAACTATACTACAAGGCTACAGTAACCAAAACAGCATGGTACTGGTACCAAAACAGAGATATAGACCAATGGAACAGAACAGAGTCCTCAGAAATAATACCACACATCTACAGCCATTTGATCTTTGACAAACCTGAGAGAAACAAGAAATGGGGAAAGGATTCCCTATTTAATAAATGGTGCTGGGAAAATTGGCTAGCCATAAGTAGAAAGCTGAAACTGGATCCTTTCCTTACTCCTTATACGAAAATTAATTCAAGATGGATTAGAGACTTAAATGTTAGACCTAATACCATAAAAATCCTAGAGGAAAACCTAGGTAGTACCATTCAGGACATAGGCATGGGCAAAGATTTCATGTCTAAAACACCAAAAGCAACGGCAGCAAAAGCCAAAATTGACAAATGGGATCTCATTAAACTAAAGAGCTTCTGCACAGCAAAAGACACTACCATCAGAGTGAACAGGCAACCTACAGAATGGGACAAAATTTTTGCAATCTACTCATCTGACAAAGGGCTAATATCCAGAACCTACAAAGAACTCAAACAAATTTACAAGAAAAAAACAAACAACCCCATCAAAAAGTGGGCAAAGGACATGAACAGACATTTCTCAAAAGAAGACATTCATACAGCCAACAGACACATGAAAAAATGCTCATCATCACTGGCCATCAGAGAAATGCAAATCAAAACCACAATGAGATATCATCTCACACCAGTTAGAATGGCAATCATTAAAAAGTCAGGAAACAACAGGTGCTGGAGAGGATGTGGAGAAATAGGAACACTTTTACACTGTTGGTGGGATTGTAAGCTAGTTCAACCATTATGGAAAACAGTATGGCGATTCCTCAAGGATCTAGATCTAGATGTACCATATGACCCAGCCATCCCATTACTGGGTATATACCCAAAGGATTATAAATTATGCTGCTATAAAGACACATGCACACGTATGTTTATTGCAGCACTATTCACAATAGCAAAGACTTGGAATCAACCCAAATGTCCATCAGTGACAGATTGGATTAAGAAAATGTGGCACATATACACCATGGAATACTATGCAGCCATAAAAAAGGATGAGTTTGAGTCCTTTGTAGGGACTTGGATGCAGCTGGAATCCATCATTCTTAGCAAACTATCACAAGAACAGAAAACCAAACACCGCATGTTCTCACTCATAGGTGGGAACTGATCAATGAGATCACTCAGACTCAGGAAGGGGAACATCACACACCGGGGCCTATCATGGGGAGGGGGGAGGGGGGAGGGATTGCATTGGGAGTTATACCTGATGTAAATGACGAGTTGATGGGTGCAGCACAGCAACATGGCACAAGTATACATATGTAACAAACCTGCATGTTATGCACATGTACCCTACAACTTAAAGTATAATAATAATAAATAAATTAAAAAAAAAAAAAAGTTAAAAAAAATACAGATATGAACAGAAAAAAACCCAGATACATAGCAGAAATAAAAAACAATAATAACCTCTAGAAATAAAAGATACACTTCAAGAAATGCAAAATACACTGGAAATTCTATTGGTCAGCAATACAATTGAACAAGTAGAAGAAATATCTTCAAAGCTCAAAAACAAGGCTTTTGAATTAACTCAACCTGACAAAGAGAAAGAAAAAAGAATAAAAAGATGAACAAAGCTGCCAAGAAGTTTGGGATTCTGTGAAATGACCAAACCTAAGCATAATTGGTCTTCCCGAGGAAGAAAATAAATCTAGAATTTTGAAAAAAAGTATTTGAGGGAATAATGGAGGAAAACTTCTCTGGCCTTTATAGAAATCTAAACATTCAAATACAAGAAGCTCAAAGATTATCTAGAAAATTTGTTGTAATAATATTATCACCTAGGCATATAACCATTGAGTTATCTAAAGTCAAGATGAAGGAAATAATCTTAAGAGCTGTGAGGCAAAGGCATGAGGAAATCTATCAAAAAAAAAAAAAAAAAAACCAAAGAAAACCACTATCAGATTAACAGCAGATTTCTCAGCAGAAGTCCTACAAACTGGAAGGGATTGGAGTTCTATCTTTAGCCTTCTTAAACAAAACAATTATCTGCCAAGGATTTTGTATCCAGTAAAATTAACCTTTATAAATTAAGAAAATATAAAGTCCTTTCAGACAAACGAATGCTGAGACAATTTGCCACTGCCAAGCCAGTACTGCAAGAAATGCTAAAAGGGGTTCTAAATCTTAATAAAAATTTTTAAAATATACCAAAATAGAACCCCTTAAAATATAAATCACAGTTATTGTTTAAATATAAAACAATAACACAATGAAAGAAAAAAACAGAATACTTAGGTATAAACTGGCACAATAAATAGAACAGTACCTCACATTTCAATAATAACACTGAATGTACGTTGTGTAAATGCTCCACTTAAAAGATACTGAACTGCAGAATGGATAAGAATTCACCAACCAAGTGTCTACTGTCTTCAAGAGACTCACCTAACACATAAGGACTCAAATATATTTAAAGTAAAGGGGTGAAAAAAGATATTCCATGCAAATGGACACCAAAAGTGAGCAGGAGTAGCTATTCCTATATCAAACAAAACAAACTTTAAAGCAATAGTAGTTTAGAAGACAAAGAGAACACAATATAATGATAACAGGCCTTTTTAACAGGAAAATATCACAATGCTAAATATATATGCACCTAACACTGGAGCTCCCAAATTTATAAAACAATTAGTACTAAACCTAAGAAATGAGATAGACAGAAACACAATAAAAGTAGGGGATAATACTACAGTGACAGCACTAGACAGGTTATTAAGATAGAAAGTAAACAAGGAAACAACGGACTTAAACTATACCCTAGAACAAAGGGATTTAATGATATCTACAAAACTTTCTACCAAAAAACTGCAGAATATACATTCCATTCATCAGCACATAGAACATTCTCCATGAGAGACCATGTGACAGGCTACAAAACGAGTCTCAAAAAGTTTAAGAAAAATTGAAATTATATCAAGTACTCTCTCAGACCACAGTGTAATAAAGTTGGAAATCAACTCCAAAGGAAACTCTCAAAATGATGTAAATACTTGGAATGATCACTGGGCAAACAATGAAATCCAGAGAGAATTTAAAAAATATATTTAAACTGAATGATAACAGTGACAAAAGCTATCAAAACTTTTGGAATACAGCAAAGGCAGTGCTAGCAGGAAGGTTCATAGCCTTAAATGCCTACATCAGAAAGTCTGAAAAATACCAGGTGTGGTGGCTCAAGCCTGTAATCCCAGCACTTTGGGAGACTGCGGTGGGCAGATCTTTGAGGTCAGGAGTTCGAGACCAGCCTGCTCAACATAATGAAATCTCATCTCTACTAAAAATATGAAAATTAGGTAGATGTGGTGGCACACACCTGTAATCTCAGTTACTCAGGAGGCTGAGGCATGAGAATCTTTTGAACCATAGAGGCAGAGGTTGCAGTGAGCCGAGGTCATACCACCACACTCCAGCGTGTGTAACACAGCAAGACTCCGTCTCAAAGAAAAAAAAATAATTAAAAAAAATAAAAAGGCTGAAAGAGCACAAACAGAAAATATAAGGTCATGCCTCAAGGAACCAAATAAGAAGAAACCAAACTCAAGCCCAGCAGAAGAAAATAACCACTATCAGAGCAGAACTAAATGAAATTAAAACCACAATAACAATAACAAAAAATACAAAAGATTAAAAAAAAACAAAAAGCTAGTTCTTTGAAAAGATAAATAAAAATAGATAAAAAAGCAAGATTAACCAAGAAAAGAAGAGAGAGGATCCAAATAAGCTTAATTAGAAATGAAATAGGAGATACTACAACAAACAACACAGAAATACAAAAGATCATTCAAGGCTACTATAAATACCTTTACATGCATAAACTAGAAAATCTAGAGGAGATGGATACATTTCTGAAAATATACAACTCTCCTCAATTAAACCTAAAAGAAATATAAACCCTGAACAGACCAATAATAAGCAGAAAAACTGAAATGGTAATAAAAATGTTGCTATCAAAAAGATGTCCAGGACCAGATGGATTTACAGTTGAATTATATCAGACATTAAAAGGTTAATTGATGCAAATTGTATTGAAACTATTCCAAAAGATAGAGAAAGAGAGAATTCTCCCTAAATCATCCTATGAAGTATCACTGTAATACCCAAACCTGGAAAGGACATAACAGAAAATGAAAACTACAGATCAATATTCCTGATGAACATAGATCCAAAAATCCTCAGCAAAATACTAGCTAACCAAATCCAAAGGCATATAAAAAGGTAGTCCACCGTGATCAAGTGAGTATCACAATGGAGATGTAGAAATGGTTTAATATGCAGAGGTCAATAAATGTGATACAGTACATAAGATAATGAAAAACAAAAAACATGTGATCATCTCAATAGAGGCAGAAAAAGCATCTGGCAAAATCCAACATCTCTTTATTATTAAAAGCCTCAGCAAAATTGGCATAGAAGGGACATACCATAAGGTAATACAAGCCATCTACAACAAACCCACAGCCAACATTACACTGATTGAGGAAAAGATGAAAGCATTTCCCCTGAGAACTAGAGCAAGACAAGGATTCTCACTTTCACCACTTCTATTCCACATAGTATTGGAAGAGTTAGCCAGAGCAATTAGACAAGATAAATACATTAAGGACATCCAAACCGGTTAAAAGTTATTTAAACTGTCATGGCTCACTGCTGACCGTATATCTAGAAAGCCCTAATGACTCATTGGAAACTTCCTAGTTCTGATAAATGAATTCAATAAAGTTTTAGGATACAAAATCAATGTACACAAATCATTAGTACTTCCTTATACCAACAATGACTGAGCTGAGAATCAAATCAAGAACTCAACTGTCTTTACAATAGCTGCAAAAAAAAAAAAAAAAAAGAAAGAAAGAAAAGAAAAAAATTACCTAGGAATATATCCAACCAAGGAGGTGAAAAACTTCTGCAAGGAAAACTGCAAAACACTACTGAAAGAAATCACAGATGACACAAACAAATTGAAACTCATCCCATGCTCATGATTGGGTAGAATCAATACTGTGAAAATAACCATACTATCAAAATAAATCTAGAAATGCAATGCAATTCCCATCAAAATATCATCATTGTTCTTTACAGAACTAGAAAAAACAATCCTAAAATTCATATGTAACCAGAAAAAAGTTCACATTGTCAAAGCAAGACTAAGCAAAAAGAACAAATCTGTTGGCATTTAATTACCCCACTTCAAACTATACCTTAAAGCTACAATCACCAAAGCAGCCTGATACTGGAATAAAAACATACACATAGACAAATGGAGCATAATAGAGAAATCAGAAATCAACTCAAATACTTAGAGCCAATTGATCTTCAACAAAGCAAACAAAAATGTAAAGTGAAGAAAGGATATCCTACTCAACAAATGGTGCTGGAATAATTGGCAAACAACATGTAGAAGAATGAAACTAGATCCTCATCTTTCATCTTCTAAAAAATCAAGTCGAGATGGATCAAAGACTTAAATCTAAGACCTGAAACTATAATAGAACTTAACATCAGAAAATCTTTTCTAGACATTAACTTTGGCAAAGACTTAATGGCCAAGAACCCAAAAGAAAATGCAACAGAAGAAAAGACAAATTGATGTGACTTAATTAAACTGGAAAATCTTCTGCACAGCAAAAGGCATAATCAGCAAACAGATAACTCACAGAGTTGGAGAAAATCTTTCCAAACTATGCATCCAACAGAGGAACAATATCCAGAATCTACAAGGAACTCAAACAAATCATCAAGAAAAAAAAAAAATACTACCATCAAAAAGTTGGTTAAGGCATGAATAGACAGTTCTCAAAAGAAGATATACGAAAGGCCAAGAAACATGAAAAAATTCTCAACATCACTAATTATCAGGGAAATGAAAATTAAAACCACAGTGTGATACTACCTTACTCCTGCAAAAAATGACCATAATTTTTAAAAATCTAAAAAATAATAAATGTTGTTGTAGATATGGTGAAAAGGGAACACTTTTATATTTCTGGTGGAAATGTAACTAGTACAACTGCTGTGGAAAACAGTATGGATATTCCTTAAATAACAAAAAGTAGAACTATCATTTGATCTAGCAATTCCACTACTTTGTATCTACCGAGAGGAAAAGAAGTCATCATATGAAAAAGATACTTGCACATGCATGTTTATAGAAGCTCAATTTGCAATTGCAAAAATATGGAACCACCCCAAATGCCCATCAATTAATAAGTGGATAAAGATAATGTAATATATCTATCTATCTATCTATCTATAGATAGATAGATAGATAGATAGATAGAAATATATATATATAGAGAGAGATAGATATATATAGAATATATATATATATATAGAGAGAGAGATATTTCTATCTATCTCTCTATAGATAAATAGATATTTCTATCGCTCTACATCATGGAATTCTACTGTCATAAAAAGGAATGAAATAATTGCATTCACAGCGACTGCGTGGATGGAGTTGTAGATCATTATTTTAAGTGAAGTAACTCAGGAATGGAAAATCAAACATCATGTATTCTCAGTTTTAGGTGGGAGTTAAGCTATGAGGACACAAAAGGTAAGAATGTTTGTTGGGGTTCAATCAGGCTGGTGGGAAAATTATTAGACATAGTTACAGAAATAGACACAAAACTCTCTTGGGAGGCCTGAGAGTTTGCATAGTTTCAGATTGCTTGGCTGATAGCAGCTGGGGTCTCTTTACAGGAACCAGAAAGATTAGGGTGCAAGTACAAAGGAATGTGGGAAGTCTATCTTACTAACTCGTTTACTTATATGGGCTTAAGACTGACGTTTTTCCTACCGCGCGGGTACTTTACTGCCTCCTACTTGGGGGTCGGCAGAAGTTTATTACCCACAAACAGTGTTTGCTTTAGGTCTTGGAACCTGGCCTTTAATCTGTACCCTCTAGTGGTATTTACTCACAACTTTCATTAATTAGTCTTACTGAGTAAATGCGAGCCTCACTAGCTGATCAGGGTCGAGTCGCAACCGTTTACAAAACTCAGCTTGGAGCCTGTAAGCCGCTCAGACACTCAGCTGGACTGGCAGGGCAGAATAACTGTGTGTCAGGGTACGTTTATTCATCCGTCGCTCTATCACCAGCCAATTGGAAAATGCCCCACTCTGAAGGCAGATCTTCCCCACTCTGTTCACAAACTCACGTGCCAATCTCCTTCAGAAACACTTGCACAGACACATCCAGAAATAATACTTACGAGATAACTAGTTATCCCTAAATCCAGTCAAGTTATCACCTAAAATTAAGCATCACATAAGCCAACGTCTCATGGGAAAACTCCACACCCACTTCTGCCTTCCATCCTCCTCAATTTCCTTCTGGTTTTCTGCCTTATAGATAAAAGCCATTTCAGTAGTTCAAAGCTGTTGTCTCTGACTCATTTACTTCTAAGGGACTGATGTGATCTGCATGGCCCTGAATTCCGGTTCAGCTATCAGTACTGTCTCTAGGGAGAAAACGCAATCGCGGAAATCACTTCAGGAGATAAGCTTCTTTCAGCAACCACTGCCTTCCATTTCCTGTTCCCTGGTGACCAATGTCTGAAAACCATATCCTTGTTTTTGGTGTTTTATGTTTCATTTTTTGAAAACTAGTCTATTACTACTCTCATTGTCAAAAACAAGTCTACTTCCTTAATAAGGGAAACAATTATGTTTTCATAATTTTTACTTATTTTTTAAATCTTAGAATTTTATAAATGAATACTATCAGTGTTAGTGTTTAAAAACAGCATGTATCAATGTTAAAATTTTCAAAATAAGTTTTTGTTTATAGGACATTTTTGCTTAAATTAGTTATCCTCTCATTTTTCAAAAATAAATTTTATCAAAAGGACACATTAGATATCACTTCACCTGCCCCAATATTTGCTGGATAATACGAAGGTTAGCATGTTTGTAAGTACTACTTTTATAAAAGAAAAAAGGACCGGGTGCAGTGGCTGACGCCTGTAATCCCACCACTTTGGGAAGCCGAGGCGGGTGGATCATGAGGTCAGGAGATCGAGACCATGGTGAAACCCCGTCTCTACCAAAAATACAAAAACTTAGCCGGGTGTGGCGGCGGGCGCTTGTAATCCCAGCTACTCCTGAGGCTGAAGCAGGAGAATGGCGTGAACCCGGGAGGCGGAGCTGGCAGTGAGCCAAAATCTCGCCACTGCACTCCAGCCTGGGCGACAGAGCCAGACTCCATCTCAAAAAAAAAAAAAAAAAAAAAAGAAAGAAAGAAAAAGAAAAAAGTAACTCATATTTAATCTGTGGACTTAATATTTTAGCAGCAAGAAAATTCATAATCTCTATATGACAAAAAATATGTCCAAGATTGTTTTGTCACATTAAAATTAGCATGAAATTTTCGCTATTCATATAATTTATAGCCAATTCCACTAGTATAATAGTATATAAGAGAAGAGAAAATGAGTACTCAATAGTCAATTCTCCTACCATATTGGAACTTATGTTCATCCCCTGTGATTATGTGCAAATCACATACTGATCTAACATGCAAAGTCATCCTGTATGTTATAAATATATAAAGCTTTGCATATGCACACATGATAGTGAATATATATGATATCTATCATGGTATTTATATCATATATAATAATATTTTATCATGGTATTTTTTATATATATCAAGATAGATATGATATAAATACCATGATATATGATATATATATAATATATATGACATATAAATGTATATATCAGATTGTCTTCCAGTATCTTTCTATTAGATCTTGCTTGTATTGTTTTTGGGGAGTGGACACCACAGTTTGGAGACTTCTACTTTTGCATTTGTTCCATAGGTTCTCATAAGCTTTAACTAAAATTCACATTGACTTTCAAATTTGAAAATATCTGCATGAGTTTAATTGCACAGACTTGATCTTTCAATTTTTCTTTCAATTTTTCACAGGAAGCATTTGTATTTCTCTCTCTAGAATCTTCAGCAGAAATGAGCTTTATTTTTCCCTGATCTATAGTTGAAGATTTATTTATTTATTTTTTATTTTTTTGAGGCAGAGTCTCACTCTGTCACCCAGGCTGGAGTGCAATGGTACGACCTTGGCTCACTGCAACCTCTGCCTCCTGGGTTCAAGTGATTCTTCTGCCTCACCCTCTGGAATAGCTGGGATTACAGGTGCATGCCACAACACCCGGCTAATTTTTGTATTTTTGTAGAGATGTGGTTTCACCATGTTGGGCAGGCTGGCCTTGAACTCCTGACCTCAGGTGATCTGCCCACCTTAGCTTCTCGGAGTGCTGGGATTACAGGCATGAGCCACTGTGCCCTGCCAGACAATTAAAAATTATATATATATATTTTTAAACCACACTTTTATTGATAAACCAGCCCTACCAAGATATCTGCTTGAGAGAGAGCTCTATTTTCATCATCCTTCTGTAGATGGCATAAGGTCAAGTCTCTTAGGTTTTCACGAGAGAAAATCCCCATATCTCTCAGTTAGTCTCGATTTGGTTAAATTCATCTTCTGATAGTGTATATAATTGAAGGAATTCAAATGAATCAAAAGAACATAAATGTAAACTTAAAAAACACATTTAGTAAAAATATATCACCAAATAGAAATATTTGATATTCTGAGAATATGTATTATACATGATATTGTTACGTTTCACTTTGTTATACTTTATAGATTAAAGTAAAAACATCAATCACTTTATTAAATGATATTGTTTTTTAGATCAAGCTTTTTATTAGTGGTAAGAAACATTTGTGTGTGTGTTCTATACATGCTTTTTCATTGTCATGTTTGTAAGCAGGATCAAGGTTTTTAGAGTTTTGAAAATAAGACTTGACTTTGGGCTGTTTTGGATCAAAGGTTTTATTTGCATTTAACTGTAAGCTATTTTTTCATTCTTTTTACGAATAGATTAGACTTTCAAATGAAAGTGTAGAGGGAAAAAGAAACAAAATCCATAATATCTTTCTTAGTTAAGGGTGAATACTAGAAATAAAAATAGACATATCCATTTATTATTGGTATTACAAATAAAAACTTCCATGATAAGATATATTACTGTGTTGTTGACTGAGCCTATTAAGTGCAGCATCATTATAGAATGAAAATAAAGTACAACTGTAGGTTTCCTAGCACCAGAAATGCTACCTCCAAATGATAATATTTACCTTTAAAATAACTTTATATTTTCATATGAAAACAATTAGTATCCATCCTTGACCTAGCAGCTTGTGGCATTATTTTATAAATTTAAAATTCATGAATCCCTTTGAACAAGGGATTTGCATAAAAAGGCTATTATAAGGCTAAAAATACAGCAGGTGCAGACAATATTTGGAGAAGAAATCTGAATATAAGAAATTTGTCAAACAGAAAGGATTTTGAAAAGGCAAGGCTGATTTCATTCTTTCCTTGTGTCTTTTTTACTCTCTTCCCAATTGGTCAGTGCTCTCAGACTGCGTTGGCCCTTTGACTCACTCTGTTAAACATACTTCATGCCAAAGTCATGCTTTCTCTTGTCATCACCCATCACAATTTTTCTGTCTTGTGTCACATTCCTTTGATCCTTATTAAACAGCAAGCTACTTAATCTGTAAAACAAATCAAATTACAGTGTTATGCTTAACAACAATGGTGTCCAAAATTTTTAAAATTATAAACTTCAGGTTTCCTAAACTGAATCATGTCAGTTAGGTTGGGTTTCTATGAAAGAAGTGATTGAATGAAAGTTTATGGGAAATAAAAGGTTTTCAAATTCTGCACATTATATAGCTCATTAATAGTAGTCCACAAACTAAGTAAACATAATTTTTACATAAATATTTTATTTTTTCTTGAGTTATAAATTTACAATTTTAATTTACAGTGTCATAATTGTTTACCTACATATAATAGAAAACCCCAACACCAATATATTTAATAATAGTATTTTTATATTAAAAACCAGACATATAAGAGTTGGCCAATATTTTGATATATACCTATTTCTAAACAGATCAATAGCAAGGGAAATGAGATTGAAATAAGTGAGTGCTCATTTATAATTCACGTTTTATAGCTGTTTTTGAGATCCACCTCATCTGATGTCTATGACAGATACCTGGGAAAAACTGGGATTACTTTACTAAAAATTAAGCAAAGGGCAGATCCATTGATGACTAAGCAACTGTGGCCTTTCTCTTTTGAATTAGATGATCTTAATGTATTTGTTATCTCTCCCTCTTTTTAATATTAAAAATACAACCAAGCAAAACAAACAAACCAAAAAAAGAAAAAAGAGTGCTAGTCATGTTACAATTTTCCTAAGTGTTCTTCACTTTTAACCAGTCCTCTGTCTCTGTACATTTGAATAGTAGCAAACCTCAAAGCAAAATATTCCTGCCCATCTGAAAAGGAATGCCAGAAAAATGTGTAAATTTAATCAAGTGTTAGAAGTGATGTGGTTATACAAAAATAGTTTCTTTGATTATGGTTCAAAGCTTATGATAGACTAATCCAACGGTTGTTTCAAACTGGCTTGAATAGAGACCTTATCCTGTGTAAAATTGTGACAAAATTATAGTTCTCCATGTGTTAACTAGATATTCCTTTCCTATTACTCCCTCTCTCATTCTGATTATTAATAAAGTTTTCACTGATTGTCCTCCTTACAGTAACACCAACTTGAACAACTATCCACACAAAAATCACCTTTTTAAGGATCAAAAATCAGGTAAGTAATCACAGTACCTGGTTTTAACTTCATATCATAAAAAGAGGCACTGAAGAGGGTAGGGAAGATGGTCTTGAATTGTTTATGCTACCCTTCCCTCAACCTTCAGAAGTGACCACATGAAATGGAGGAAAAATGTGTGCACTTGAGTGAGTAAGAGTGCAGTGATTCTCTTTATTTTAATTTGTTCCCATTTGTCAATTTTGGCTTTTGTTGCTATTGCTTTTGGTGTTTAGTCATAGTCTTTGCCCATGCCTATGTCGTCAATGGTATTGCCATGTTTTTGTCTAGAGTTTTTATGGTTTTAGGTATTATGTTTAAGTCTTTAATCCATCTTGAGTTAATTTTTGTACAAGGTGTAAGGCAGGGGTCCAGTTTCAGTTTTCAGCATATGGCTAGCCAGTTTTCCCAATACCATTTATTAAGTAGGGAATCCTTTCTCCATTGCTTGTTTTTGTCAGGTTTGTCAAAGATCAGATGGTTGTAGATGTGTGGCATTATTTCTGAGGCCTCTGTTCTGTTCCATCCGTCTATATATCTGTTTTGGTACCAGTACCATGCTATTTTGGTTACTGTAGCCTTGTAGTATAATTTGAAGTAAGATAGCCTGATGCCTCCTGCTTTGTTCTTTTTGTTTAGGATTATCTTGGCTATAGAGACTCTTTTTGATTCATACGAAATTTAAAGTCGTTTCTTTTATTCCAATTCTGTGAAGAAAATCAATGGTAGCTTGATGGGGCTAGCATTGAATCAATAAATTACTTTGGGCAGTATGGCCATTTTCACGATATTGATTCTTCCTATCCATGAGCATGGACTATTTTTTCATTTGTTTGTTTCCTCTCTTCCATCTGACAATGGGGTAATACACAGAATCCACAAATAATTGAAATGAATTTATAAGAAAAAAAAAACATCAAAAAATGGGCAAAGGATATGAACAGACACTTCTTAAAAGAAGACATTTATACAGCCAACAAGCATATGTAAAAATCTCATCATTACTGGTCATTAGAGAAATGCAAATCAAAACCACAATGAGATTCTATCTCACGCCAGTTAGAATGGCAATCATTAGTAAGTTAGGAAACAACAGATGCTGGAGAGGATGTGGATACATAGGAATGCTTTTACACTGTTGGTGGGAGTGTAAATTAGTTCAACCATTGTGGAAGACAGGGTGGTGATTACTCAAGGATCTAAAACTAGATATACCATTTGACCCAGCAATCCCATTACTGGGTATACACCCAAAGGATTAGGAATCATTCCAATATCAAGACACATGCACACATATGTTTATTGCAGCACTGTTTACAATAGTAAAGACTTTGAACCAACCCAAATGCCCATCAATGATAGACTAGATAAAGATAATGTGGCACATATACACCATGAAATACTATGCAGCCATAAAAAAGGATGAGTTTATGTCCTTTGCAGGGACATGGATGAAGCTGGAAACCATCATTCTCAATAAACTAAGACAGGAACAGAAAACCAAAATCTGTACATTCTCACTCATAAGTGGGAGTTGAACAGTGAGAACGCATGGACACAGGGAGGGGAACACCACACATTGGGGCCTCTCTGGGGGTGCGGGGAGCTAGGGGAAGGATAGTATTAGGAGAAATACCTAATGTAGATGAAAGGTTGATGGGTGCAGCAAACCACCATGGCACGTGTATAACTATGTAACAAACTCGGATGTTTTGCATATGTATCCTAGAACTGAAAGTATAATAATAATAATAACAGTGCAGTGATTACAGACTTTGCATTGGAACTCAGAACTACCCTGTCACAGTGGAAAGCAACATCAGGCATAGTTATGCCTATGTCCATGGATAAACCATTTAGACCAACCCTAGCCAGAGGGGAATCATCTATCACAGCAGTAGAAGCTTGAGTTCCAATATGCCTTGCCTCCATGGGTTAATAATATACTCTGGATTTCAAAGGCAATCTAGGCCACAAGGACTGCAATTCCACTGCAATTCCTGGCATTGTGCCAGGCTCTGACTTAGTGGACTTGGGGCATATATGACCTAGTTAGATACTAGCTGGAGTTGGCAAGGGATTGTTTGCATTACCCCTCCCTCTAACTCAGGTGGTACAGCTCACAGCTTTAGAAAGAATCTTTTGCTTTGCTTAAAGAGAGAAGAGAGAAGAGTAAAGAGGACTTTGTCTTGAATTTGGATACCAGCTCATCCAGCTTAAGGACAAGACACCAGGCAGAGTTCTAAGGACCCCATTCCAGGCACTGTCTCCTAGATAACAATTCTAGGCATATCCTGGGCTAGAAGGAAACCTACTTCCTTGAAGGGAAGGGCCAAGTCCTGATAGGATTAATCATTTGGTGACTAAAGGGTCCTTCGACCCTGAATAATCAGTAGTGATATCCAGGCAATACTCACTGTGGAACTTGGGTGACTTAGATATGGGCTGGTCGCAGGTGTGACCCAGCGCATTCCCATCTGTGGTGTCTATGGGGAGAGACTCTTTCTGCTTGAGAAAAGGAGAAGTGAAAAGTAAAGAGGACTTGCATTGTAGATTAGGTACCAGCTCAGCCACAGTGGGTAGAGCACCAAATGTACTCCTAGGGTTCGTGATTTCAGACCTTGACTCTTAGGTGGCACTTCTGGACCTAACCTGAGACAGAGGGGAGCCTACTGCCCTGAAGGGAGAGTTCCAGGACTGGCAGCATTCACCACATGCTACCTAAAAAGTCATTTAGCCTTGAGTGAACATTGCTGGTAGGCAGGCAGTACTCATTTCAGACCTGGGGTGGCAGTTGCCAAGGGAATAGACTCCTCTGTCTGTGGTAAGGGTAGGAAAGAGTAGGAAGGACTTTGTCTTATTGCTTTGGTGCCAGCTGAGCCGCAGAAGAAAAGATCACCAGGTAGATTCCTAAGGTTTTTGACTCCAGGATCCAGAATATCTGGATCTGCCTGGGGCAGGGGGAATCTTGCCACCCTGAAGGGAAGGACACAAGCCTGGCTTACTTTTCCTCCTGCAGATTGTAAAGCCCTAGGGCCGTGAGTGAATATAGGCAGTAGCCTAAAAGTGATTATCTTAGGCCTTGTGTAAGACCCAGTAACATGCTGGCTTCAGGTCTCACCCCATGCAGTCTCTGTGGTAATGACACAGGGGTGCTTGTGTCATTCTTCCCCCAGCTCCAGTTAACTCAGCACAGAGAGATAGACTCTGTTTGTTTGGGAGAATGTAAGGAAAGAGAACAAGAGTCTCTGTCCGGTAATTGAGAGAATTCTTTGAGATCTTATTAAAGAACACCAAAGGAGTACCATTATGAGTCTGCAAGAACCACAGAATTACTGGGGTTGGGTTCCCCCTAATGCACATATGGTTGTAGAACCAAAAGCTTAGATTACAACAATCAGGACCCTTTGAATACCTTGAAAGCCTTCCCAAGAAAGACAGGTACAAAAAAAAATCCAAACCACAGAGACTACAATACTTAACTCTTCAGTACACACATATCAGCAAGCATTTGCAAGCACCAGGAGCATCCAGAAAATTACAACCTCATCAAATAAACTAAAAAAAATCACTGGGGACCACTTCTGGAAAGACAGAGATATTTGACCTTTCAGACAGAACTCAAAATAGTTGTTCTAACAAAACAAAATTAAATTCAAGAAAACAGAGAGAAGGAATTCAGAATCCTATCAGATAAATTTAACAATGAGATTGAAATAATTTAAAAAGATGAAGCAAACATTCTGGAACTGAAAAATGCAACTAACATTTTTCAGTAGAATTTATCAAAGTCTCTTAGCAGCAAAATTGATTCGTGCCACTGCACTCCAGCCTGGGAGACAGAGCGAGACTTCGTCTCAAAAAAAAAAAAAAAAAAAAGAAAAAAAAAAAGAATTACTGTCCTTGAAGACAGATTATTTGAAAACACATAGAATAGGCAATAATAATAATAATAATAAATGAAATCATGCCTACAAGGTCTAGAAAGTAGCCTCAAAAATGCAACTCCGAGCATTATTGGTCTTAAAAAGGAAGAAGGGAGAGGGGGTAGAAAATGTATTAGAAGGGATAGTAACAGAAAACTTCCCAAATGTATAGGAAGATATCAATATGAAAGTATGAGAAGGTTATAGAAAACCAAGTAGAATTAATATAAATAAGACTATCTTAAGATATTTAACAAACTCCCAAAGGTCAAAGATAAAGAAAACATCCTAAAAGCATCAAAAGAAAATACACAAATAACACACAATGGAGGGAGCGGAGCAAGATGACCGAATAGAAACACCTGCAGTCTCCAATCCCAGCGCGAGCGACACAGAAGACCGGTGATTTCTGAATTTTCAACTGAGGTACTGGGTTAATCTCACTAGGAAGTGCCGGACAATCGGTGCTGGTCAGCTGCTGCAGCCCGACCAGCGAGAGCTGAAGCAGGGCGAGGCATCGCCTCACCTGGGAAGCCCAAGGGGAAAGGGAATCCCTTTTCCTAGCCAGGAGAACTGAGACACACAACACCTGGAAAATCGGGTAACTCCCACCCCAATACTGCGCTTTAAGCAAACAGGCACACCAGGAGATTATATCCCACACCTGGCTGGGAGGGTCCCACACCCACAGAGCCTCCCTCACAGCAGTCTGCGATCTCACGGCAAGGCAGCAGCCAGGCTGGGGGAGGAGTGACCGCCATTGCTGAGGCTTAAGTAGGTAAACAAAGCCGCTGGGAAGCTCGAACTGGGTGGAACTCACAGCAGCTCAAGGAAACCTGCCTGTCTCTGTAGACTCCACCTCTGGGGACAGGGCACAGTAAACAACAACAAAAGCCAAAAGCAGCAGAAACCTCTGCAGACGCAAACAACTCTGTCTGACAGCTTTGAAGAGAGCAGTGGATCTCCCAACACGGAGGTTGAGATCTGAGAAGGGACAGACTGCCTGCTCAAGTGAGTCCCTGACCCCTGAGTAGCCTAACTGGGAGACATCCCCCACTAGGGGCAGTCTGACACCCCCCCACCTCACAGGGTGGAGTACACCCCTGAGAGGAAGCCTCCAAAGCAAGAATCAGACAGGTACACTTGCTGTTCAGCAATATTCTATCTTCTGCAGCCTCTGCTGCTGACACCCAGGCAAACAGGGTCTGGAGTGGACCTCAAGCAATCTCCAACAGACTTACAGCTGAGGGTCCTGACTGTTAGAAGGAAAACTATCAAACAGGAAGGACACCTACACCAAAACCCCATCAGTACATCACCATCATCATCGAAGACCAGAGACAGATAAAACCACAACGATGGGGAAAAAGCAGGGCAGAAAAGTTGGAAATTCAAAAAATAAGAGCGCATCTCCCCCGGCAAAGGAGCGCAGCTCATCGCCAGCAACGGATCAAAGCTTGACAGAGAATGACTTTGATGAGATGAGAGAAGAAGGCTTCAGTCCATCAAACTTCACAGAGCTAAAGGAGGAATTATGTACCCAGCATAAAGAAACTAATAATCTTGAAAAAAAAGTGGAAGTGATGGCTAGAGTAATTATTGCAGAGAAGGTCATAAATGAAATGAAAGAGATGAAAACCATGACACGAGAAATACGTGACAAATGCACAAGCTTCAGTAACCGACTCGATCAACTGGAAAAAAGAGTATCAGCAATTTAGGATCAAATGAACGAAATGAAACGAGAAGAGAAACCAAAAGAGAAAAGAAGAAAAATAAATGAACAAAGTCTGCAAGAAGTATGGGATTATGTAAAAAGACCAAATCTACGTCTGATTGGGGTGCCTGAAAGTGAGGGGGAAAATGGAACCAAGTTGGAAAACACTCTTCAGGATATCATCCAGGAGAACTTCCCCAACCTAGTAGGGCAGGCCAACATTCAAATCCAGGAAATACAGAGAATGCCACAAAGATACTCCTCGAGAAGAGCAACTCCAAGACACATAATTGCCATATTCACCAAAGTTGAAATGAAGGAAAAAATCTTAAGGGCAGCCAGAGAGAAAGGTCGGGTTACCCACAAAGGGAAGCCCATCAGACTAACAGCAGATCTCTCGGCAGAAACTCTCCAAGCCAGAAGAGAGTGGGGGCCAATATTCAACATTCTTAAAGAAAAGAATTTTAAACCCAGAATTTCATATCCAGCCAAACTAAGTTTCATAAGTGAAGGAGAAATAAAATCCTTTACAGATAAGCAAATGCTTAGAGATTTTGTCATCACTAGGCCTGCCTTACAAGAGACCCTGAAGGAAGCACTAAACATGGAAAGGAACAACCGGTACCAGCCATTGCAAAACATGCAAAATGTAAAGACCATTGAGGCTAGGAAGAAACTGCATCAACTAACGAGCAAAATAACCAGTTAATATCATAATGGCAGGATCAAGTTCACACATAACAATATTAACCTTAAATGTAAATGGACTAAATGCTCCAATTAAAAGACACAGACTGGCAAACTGGATAAAGAGTCAAGACCCATCAGTCTGCTGTATTCAGGAGACCCATCTCACACGCAGAGACATACATAGGCTCAAAATAAAGGGATGGAGGAAGATTTACCAAGCAAATGGAGAAAAAAAAAGCAGGGGTTGCAATACTAGTCTCTGATAAAACAGACTTTAATCCATCAAAGATCAAAAGAGAAAAAGAAGGCCATTACATAACGGTAAAAGGATCAATTCAACAGGAAGAGCTAACTATCCTAAATATATATGCACTCAATACAGGAACACCCAGATTCATAAAGCAAGTCCTTAGAGACTTATAAAGAGACTTAGACTCCCATACAATAATAATGGGAGACTTCAACACTCCACTGTCAACATTAGACAGATCAACGAGACAGAAAGTTAACAAGGATATCCAGGAATTGAACTCATCTCTGCAGTAAGCAGACATAATAGACATCTATAGAACTCTCCACCCCAAATCAACAGAATATACATTCTTCTCAGCACCACATCGCACTTATTCCAAAATTGACCACATAATTGGAAGTAAAGCACTCCTCAGCAAATGTACAAGAACGGAAATTGTAAGAAACTGTCTCTCAAACCACAGTGCAATCAAACTAGAACTCAAGACTAAGAAACTCAATCAAAACTGCTCAACTACATGGAAACTGAACAACCTGCTCCTGAATGACTACTGGGTACATAATGAAATGAAAGCAGAAATAAAGATGTTCTTTGAAACCAATGAGAACAAAGATACAACATACCAGAATCTCGGGGACACATTTAAAGCAGTGTGTAGAGGGAAATTTATAGCACTAAATGCACACAAGAGAAAGCAGGAAAGATCTAAAATTGACACTCTAACATCACAATTAAAAGAACTAGAGAAGCAAGAGCAAACACATTCGAAAGCTAGCAGAAGGCAAGAAATAACTAAGATCAGAGCAGAACTGAAGGAGATAGAGACACAAAAAACCCTCCAAAAAATCAATGAATCCAGGAGTTGGTTTTTTGAAAAGATCAACAAAATTGACAGACCGCTAGCAAGACTAATAAAGAAGAAAAGAGAGAAGAATCAAATGATAAAGGGGATATCAACACCAACCCCACAGAAATACAAACTACCATCAGAGAATACTATAAACACCTCTATGCAAATAAACTGGAAAATCTAGAAGAAATGGATAATTTCCTGGACACGTACACTCTTCCAAGACTAAACCAGGAAGAAGTTGAATCCCTGAATAGACCAATAGCAGGCTCTGAAATTGAGGCAATAATTAATAGCCTACCTACCAAAAAAAGTCCAGGACCAGATGGATTCACAGCTGAATTCTACCAGAGGTACAAGGAGGAGCTAGTACCATTCCTTCTGAAACTATTCCAATCAATAGAAAAAGAGGGAATCCTCCCTAACTCATTTTATGAGGCCAACATCCTCCTGATACCAAAGCCTGGCAGAGACACACAAAAAAAGAGAATTTTAGACCAATATCCCTGATGAACATCGATGCAAAAATCCTCAATAAAATACTGGCAAACCAGATTCAGCAGCACATCCAAAAGCTTATCCACCATGATCAAGTGGGCTTCATCCCTGGGATGCAAGGCTGGTTCAACATTTGCAAATCAATAAACATAATCCAGCATATAAACAAAACCAAAGACAAGAACCATATGATTATCTCAATAGATGCAGAAGAGGCTTTTGACAAAATTCAACAGCCCTTCATGCTAAAAACGCTCAATAAATTCGGTATTGATGGAATGTACCTCAAAATAATAAGAGCTGTTTATGACAAACCCACGGCCAATATCATACTCAATGGGCAAAAACTGGAAAAATTCCCTTTGAAAACTGGCACAAGACAGGGATGCCCTCTATCACCACTCCTATTCAACATAGTGTTGGAAGTTCTGGCTAGGGCAATCAGGCAAGAGAAAGAAATCAAGGGTATTCAGTTAGGAAAAGAAGAAGTCAAATTGTCCCTCTTTGCAGATGACATGATTGTATATTTAGAAAATCCCATTGTCTCAGCCCAAAATCTCCTTAAGCTGATAAGCAACTTCAGCAAATTCTCAGGATACAAAATTAATGTGCAAAAATCACAAGCATTCGTATACACCAGTAAAAGACAAACAGAGAGCCAAATCATGAATGAACTTCCATTCACAATTGCTTCAAAGAGAATAAAACACCTAGGAATCCAACTTTCAAGGGATGTAAAGGACTTCTTCAAGGAGAAATACAAACCACTGCTCAGTGAAATAAAAGAGGACACAAACAAATGGAAGAACATACCATGCTCATGGATAGGAAGAATCAATATCGTGAAAATGGCCATACTACCCAAGGTAATTTATAGATTCAATGCCATCCCCATCAAGCTACCAACGAGTTTCTTCACAGAATTGGAAAAAACTGCTTTAAAGTTCATATGGAACCAAAAAAGAGCCTGCATCTCCAAGACAATCCTAAGTCAAAAGAACAAAGCTGGAGGCATCACGCTACCTGACTTCAAACTATACTACAAGGCTACAGTAACCAAAACAGCATGGTACTGGTACCAAAACAGAGATATAGACCAATGGGACAGAACAGAGTCCTCAGAAATAATACCACAAATCTACAGCCATCTGATCTTTGACAAAGCTGAGAGAAACAAGAAATGGGGAAAGGATTCCCTATTTAATAAATGGTGCTGGGAAAATTGGCTAGCCATAAGTAGAAATCTGAAACTGGATCCTTTCCTTACTCCTTATATGAAAATTAATTCAAGATGGATTAGAGACTTAAATGTTAGACCTAAGACCTTAAAAACCCTAGAGGAAAACTTAGGTAGTACCATTCAGGACATAGGCATGGGCAAAGACTTCATGTCTAAAACACCAAAAGCAACGGCAGCAAAAGCCAAAATTGACAAATGGGATCTCATTAAACTAAAGAGTTTCTGCACTGCAAAAGAAACTACCATCAGAGTGAACACGCAACCTACAGAATGGGAAAAAATTTTTGCAATCTACTCATCTGACAAAGGGCTAATATCCAGAACCTACAAAGAACTCAAACAAATTTACGAGAAAAAAAAAACAACCCCATCAAAAGGTGGGCAAAGGATATGAACAGACAATTCTCAAAAGGGGACATTCATACAGCCAACAGACACATGAAAACATGCTCGTCATCGCTGGCCATCAGAGAAATGCAAATCAAAACCACAATGAGATACCATCTCACACCAGTTAGAATGGCGATCATTAAAAACTCAGGAAACAACAGGTGCTGGAGAAGATGTGGAGAAATAGGAACACTTTTACACTGTTGGTGGGATTGTAAACTAGTTCAACCATTATGGAAAACAGTATGGCGATTCCTCAAGGATCTAGAACTAGATGTACCATATAACCTAGCCATCCCATTACTGGGGATATACCCAAAGGATTCTAAATCATGCTGCTATAAAGACACATGCACACGTATGTTTATTGCGGCACTATTCACAATAGCAAAGACTTGGAATCAACCCAAATGTCCATCAGTGACAGACTGGATTAAGAAAATGTGGCACATATACACCATGGAATACTATGCAGCCATCAAAAAGGATGAGTTTGTGTCCTTTGTAGGGACATGGATGCAGCTGGAAACCATTATTCTTAGCAAATTATCACAAGAACAGAAAACCAAACACTGCATGTTCTCACTCATAGGTGGGAACTGAACAATGAGATCACTTGGACTCGGGAAGGGGAACATCACACACGGGGGCCTATCATGGGGAGGGGGGAGGGTGGAGGGATTGCAGTGGGAGTTATACCTGATGTAAATGACGAGTTGATGAGTGCTGACGAGTTGATGGGTGCAGCACAGCAACATGGCACAAGTATACATATGTAACAAACCTGCACGTTATGCACATGTACCCTAGAACTGAAAGTATAATAATAAAAAAATAATTAAAAAAAAATAACATACAATGGAGCTCCAATACATCTGATAGCAGACTTTTCATTGGAAACCTTGCAGAGCAGGAGACAGCAGTATGACATAATTCATCCTAGAATATTATATCTGTTGAAATTTTCCTTGAAACATGAAGGAAAAATAAACACTTTCCCAGACAAGTAAAATGTGAGGGATCAGATTGAAGAATTCGCTTTAGCATTTCTTGCAGTACAGGCCATCAATTCAAGATCTATCCTATAAGAAATGCTAAAGGGAGTTCAATCTGAAAGAAAAGGTTGTTAATGAGTAATAAGAAATCAACTGAAAGTGCAAAACTCACTGGTAATAGTAAGTACACAGAAAAACACAGAATATTATAACGCTGTGATTGTTTATAGACTATGAATATTTTGAGTAGAAGGACTAAAAGATGAACTAATCACGATAATAACTACAACTTCATAAGACACAGACAGCACAATAAGATATAAACAGAAACCACAAAATGTTAAACAACAAGGATATGAACTTAAAGTGTAGAGTTTTTAAAATTTGTCTTATCTTTGCTTGTTTGTTTTTATGTCTCTCTATGGAATCAATGTTAAGTTGTCATCAGTTTAAAATGATGGATTATGAGATATTATCTGTAAGCCTAATGGTAAAATCAAAACAAAAAACATGCAACAGATATACAAAAAGGGAAAAAGCAAAAAATTTAAAACTCACCACTGAAAATTACCTTCATACAAAGGAAGACAGGAAGGAAGGAAAGAAGGAAGGAAGAAAAGAACACAAAATAACAAGGAAAAAAAATGGCAGAATTAAGTCCTTATTTCTCAATAATAACATTGAACTTAAACGGACTAAATTCTCCAAAAAAAAAAAAAAAAAAAAAAGATACAGAGGCCTGAATGGATAAAATAAGAAAGCCTATCAATTTATTGCCTACAAGAGACACACCTCATCTATAAAGACATGCATAGACTGAAAATAAAGGCACAGAAAGAAATATTTTATGCAAATGGAAGCCAAAAAAAAGCAGGAATATCTATCCTTAGATCAGACAAAATAGATTGAAAAATAAAAACTGTAAGAAGAGACAAAAAATATTATATAATGACAAATGGTAAATTCAACAAGATAATATAGCAATTGCAAATGTATATGCACCCAACATTGAACACCCAGAGATATAAAGCAACAATTTTAGAGCTAAAGAGAGAGAGATACCCCAAAACAATAATAGCTGGATCCTGCAACATCCAGATTTCAGCATTACATTCTGTCTGATCATCCAGACAGAAAATCAAGAAACAAACACTGGACTTAATCTACACTATGGAGCAAATAGTTCTAATAGATATTTATGCAACATTTCATTCCACGGCCACAGAATACACATGCTCCTCAGCAAATGGATTATTTTCATGGATATACCATATGTTAAGCCATAAAATAAGTCTTAAAATATTAAGCAAAATAAAATTATATCTAGTATCTTCTCTGACCACAATGAAATAGAACTAGAAATCAATTACATGAGAAATTTTGGAAACCATACAAACACATAGAAATTAAACAATATGGTCCTGAGCAACCATTGGGTCAATGAAGAAATTAAGAAGAAAACTTAAAATTTTCTAGAAACAAATGATAGTGAAAGTATAACATACCAAAACCTATGGGATACAGTGAAAGCAGTACTGAGAGGGAGTTTTAGAGCTACAAGTACCTACATGAAAGAAGTAAAAAAAAAAAAAAAAAAAATCAAATAAACAATCAAATGATGCATCTTATAGACCTAGAAAAGCAAGAGCAAACCAAATTCACAATTAGAGGAAAATAAGTAATAAAGATCAGACAAGACAAAATTAAAATGCAGATAATAATATGAAAGATGAATACAACTTTTTTCTCAAAAGATAAACGACATTAAAAAATCTTTAGCTAGACTAAAAGAGAGAAGATGAAAAGAAGAAGAAGAAAAAAGAGAGAAGATGCCAAAAATAAAATCAGAGATAAAAAAGAAGACATTACAATAGATACCACAGAATTTCAAAGGATCATTAGATGATACTATGGGCAAGTATATACCAATAAATTGGAAAACCTTCAAGAAATGGATAAATGTCTAGATGTATACAACCTACCAAAGTTGAAACATGAAGACTTACAAACTCTGAAAAGACCAGTAACAAGTAATGAGATTAAATCCATAATAAAAATATTCTAGCCAAAAAAAAAAAAGGCTCAGGACCTGGATTTTACCTAATATTTAAAGAAGAATTAATATCAATTCTACTCAAACTATTCCAAGAAATAAAGGATGGAACATTGATCATCAGATAAATAAAAACCACAATGAGATATCATCTCACCCTGGTAAATTGGCTTTTATCCAGAAGATATAAAATGACAAATGCTGACGAGGATGTGGAGAAAAGAGATCCACATAACATGTTGATGGGAATGTAAATTAGTACAACCACTATGAAAAACAGTTTGGAGGTTCCTAATAAAACTAAAAATAGAGATAACATATGATTCAGTAACCCACTGCTAGGTATATACCCAAAAGAAAGGAAAACAGTATTTTGAGGAGATATCTGCACTCCTATGTTTACTATATTCTTGCCTATGTATTCACAACAGGCAAGATTTCAAAACCATGTGTCAACAGATGAATCAGTAAAACGTGGTACATATACCCCTTGGAATACTATTCTGCCATTAAAAATAATGAGATCCAGTCATTTGCAATGACATGAGTGGAACTGGAGGTCATTATGTTAACAGCTTCAGGCTGTTCTCAACTCCTGACCTCAGGTGATATGCCCACCTTGGCCTCCCAGAGTGCTAGGATTACAGGTGTAATCCAGCACGCCTAGCCCCCTATTCCCCATATTAATTGATTAAAAGAGTAAAACCATGTTATTTTAATGGGTATTTAAAAAGCATTTTCTAATGTTAAGTACCAATTTATATTAAAGAATTCAAGAGAGCTTTATACATTTAAAAACTGAACACAGATAATAAACTGTTTGGAAATAATTCCCTATAACTCTTCTGCTCGTTGTGTAAAAAAATCAAAATATTTTTGAAAGCTGTTTACCCAGAATATTTTTGGATGATTCTATTGTAGCAAACAATAACAATCATAAACGTTGGGATAATGTCTCCCTCTCTTGTTTAGGGCTTGCATATGATGGTGGTTTCCCCAGGATGAGTGTTTCTCTAATGTAAAGCAATCCACTGTGTAGTTTAGTTAGCAATGGGCCTTTGCTGGCTGGAGGAAATTGAATTTGCTTAAGAATACAGCAAAATTACTCTAAAATTTATGTGGTAAAAAGAAAAACTCATGAATAAAATAAAACTTTTTAAAAGGAACATTATTTGCTACCTGATATAATTAGTAAAAAAATTTGCAGTGATAATGAACAGTAGGTGATAGTGCATAAACATGCTCATTTATAAAAAGGATGTATTCTAAAAGTAGTACTAGAAATCAGTAAGAAGATAATAGATTATTTTAATCCATGATGATTAAAAGCTAATCTCACAGCATAAAGAAAACTAAAATGTGTTCTTTTTAAAAATAGGTACGAAGGAGAGCTCAAATGGGCTGCAGACCTAAATGTAAAACTGAGTCAATATTTAACCCTAAAAGTATAAATTTGTAGAAAATATACTGATTTGAGAATGGAAAAGACTTTCTAAACAAGAAGGATGTACCTTTTCACCACTTCTATTCAACATAGTACTGGAAGTTCTAGCAGGAGCAATCAGACAAGAGAAAGAAATTAAGGGCATTCAAATCAGTAAAGAGGAAGTCAAACTGTCACTGTTTGATGATGATAGAATTGCATATTTAGAAAACCCCAAGGATTCATCCAAAAATCCTCTATGTAAGACAAACGAATTCATTAAATTTCAGGATACAAAATCAAGGCACATAAATCAGTAACCCTGCTGTATGCCAACAGCAACCAAGCTGAGAATCAAATTAAGAATCCTTTGTAAAAAATTTCAAAAACACAAAAATAGAATATTTAAAAATATACCTAAGAGGTGAAAGATCTCTACAAGAAAAACTACAAAACACTAATGAAAGAAATGATAGATGACACAAACAAATGAAGATACATTCCATGTTCACGGAGGGGTAGAATCAAAATAGTAAAAATGACCATACTGCCAAAGCAATGAACAAACTCAATCCAATTTCCATCAAAATTCCATTATAATTATTCACAGAACTGGAAAAAAACAATCCTAAAATTCATAAGGAACCAAAAGAGAGCCCACATAGCCAAAGCAAAACTAAGCAAAAATAACAAATCTGGAGGCATCAAATTACCTGACTTCAAACTATACTATAAGCCTATGGTAGCAAACAACATGATAATGTATAAAAACAAGCACATAGACCAATGGAACAAAATAGAGAACCCATAAATAAACCCAAATACATACAGCCAACTTATCTTCAACAAAGCAAACAAAAATGTAAAGTGAGGAATGACACTGTATTCAATAAATGTGCTGGGATAATTGGTGAGCAACATGTAGAACAAAACTGTATTTTCATCTTTCATCTTATAAGAAAATCAACTCAAGATGGATCAAACACTTAAATCTTTTTGAAAATCAAAGCCACAGTGTGATACTGCCTTACTCCGGAAAGGATGGCCATAATTTCTTTTTTTTTTTTTTTTAATCTAGATGTTGGTGTAGATGTGGCATAAAGGGAAAACTTTTACAGTGCTGGTGAGAATGTAAACTAGTGCAACCACCATGGAAAAAAGTATGGAGATTCCTTAAAAAGCAAAAACTAAAATTACCATTTGATACAGCAATCCCACTCCTGGGTATCTACCCAGAGGAAAATAAGTCATTATATGAAAAAGACACTTGCATGTGCATATTTATAGCAGCAAAATTTGCGATTACAAAAATATGAAACCAGCCCAATTGCTCATCAATCAATTAGTAGATAAAGACTAATACCATTGATTACTACTCAGCCATAAAAAGGAACAAAATAATGGCATTCATAACAACCTGGATGAAGTTGGAGACCATTACTCTAAGTGAAGTAACTCAGGAATGGAAAACCAAATGTCATATGTTCTCAATTGTAAGTGAGAGCTGAGCAATGAGGATGCAAAAGCATAAGAATGATATAATGAACAATGGGGACTCGAGGTGAAGGGTTGGAGGTTGGTGAGGGATAGAAGATTACACATTGGGTACAGTGTACACTGCTTGGGTGTTGGGTGCACCTAATCTCAAAAGTCATCACCAAATAATGTATCCATGTGACCAAATACCTCCGTTTCCCCAAAAACTATTGAAAAAAAAAAAAAAAAAAAAAAAAAAAAAAACTCATGTAATTGGAAACTTGGCTCTGAGAAGAAATTTAAGCTTATTTTGTCTCTTGTTCTATTAAAAATAGATTATCAAATTTTGTTTCTCAGGGATCCCTGTACTGTATTTACCTGAGCCATGAAGCAACTGCTTTAATCCCTGATGCCATTTCCTGGTGGCTCTTTCTTTGGCCAGGATTGAAGATCACAGTTTCCACAGGAGCTGTAACAAGAAGCCCTTCATTGGATAGAAAAAACCCCTTCTTTCTTGCCCCCTCACTTTGTTCCCAGGACATGGAGCCAGGAATGACAAGCTGGGATCTTCCGCAGGAAAAATTATTCTTCCTAACTCCCAAAGCTGTGTATTTTTGGAGTCTTTTGCAAAGATAGAAGCTTTACTTTTTTTTTTTTTTTTTTTTTTTTTTTTTTTTTTTTTTTTTTTTTTTTGAGACGGATTCTGGCTCTGTCGCCCAGGCTGGAGTGCAGTGGCTGGATCTCAGCTCACTGCAAGCTCCGCCTCCCGGGTTCACGCCATTCTCCTGCCTCAGCCTCCCGAGTAGTTGGGACTACAGGCGCCCGCCACCGCGCCCGGCTAGTTTTTTGTATTTTTTTTTAGTAGAGACGGGGTTTCAATGTGTTAGCCAGGATGGTCTCGATCTTCTGACCTCGTGATCTGCCCATCTAGGCCTCCCAAAGTGCTGGGATTACAGGCTTGAGCCACCGCGCCCGGCCGATAGAAGCTATGTGTTTAAACAACTGGACTAATTGCATCTTTTTTTGTTCCAGACTAATAAAAGTTCCACTGGAAGGTCATAAAGAAATAAATTGTTCATATAAACTGTAAAACACATTTGTTTATTTTCTTGAGAAATGTTTGTAAGATTCTGATTAGGATTCCTTATATTTATGTAGTTATGAATATAATTTAATTTTTTAATAATAATTCATTCTACCTAGGAAAATTATATCTCAATTTATTTATTCAAGTTCTTTGTGTGAATTTTAGCTATTTTATATCTTTCTCCCTAAAGTTACTGTTTGTACTAATATGGTTTTATCACTAAAGAAAGTATGGAGTTAAAGGTTGAATGATAAATATGTAACTATACAGACTAGATTTGAATCCAGACTTTGTTAGTTATTAAGTCTTTGTCTTTGGGTACACTGTTTAAACTCTTTGTGCCTTGATTTTCCTTATGTTTAAAATAGTGATTTTAATATTTCTTAACACTTAAAATTTATAAATTTAAAATACTTATCTAAGTGCCTAGTACATAGTGTTATAACATTATAATTTATAATCATAATAGTTATTAATACTATTATTTAGAAAGTAATCATAATAAAAATTAGAAAATGATAAACCCTATTACATCACTATTAAAATTAAACACAATACAGATGTATAATATATACATAAGAGACTAATAGAAGACATTTTGTTGTATAAAACTGAAAAGCATTTAATAATTAAAAATGCAAGGACTCCTGCAACTCAAAACAATAAAAATAAAACATAACTATTGGACATGAGTGAGGTCACAGAAAGGGAAACAGAAATGGCTAAAGAGTGAGTAATTGTTCAACCTTAATAGTTATTAAAGAATGGAAGAGAGGTAGAGTAAGGGTGACTGAGAGAGTGAGGGAAGGAGGGAGGGATGGAGAAAGTAAAAGAGAAGGAGAGAGGGAGAGAGAGAAAATGAGTGTCCAACTGTCTAAGTAGCAGAAAATTGTAAGGCCAGAAAGTTCAAAATGTTCATTTGAATGGCAAGAGGCAAGAATTTTCATGTACTTTGCATTTAGGGGAAGTATATACTGTGAGGCAATGCTAGCAAGCAATTTGGCAGTTTACAGTTGCATTAATTATCCATTTAGTCCAGTCCTAGCAGTATATGTTCCTGGGTTTACCCAAATAACTTTTATATTGTTTCATTTCAGAGCTTTTATGATGGTGATTTTCCCAGTCCTGTGTGAGTGAGGAGATTGAGACAACCTTGGTTGCCATCCTAGGAGGACTGTTTAAGTAAAGTGTGAAGTTGATGCTGTATACCGTAATTTATAGTTAATAACAGCAAATGTCCATATAGCAACATATTTATTACTTGATTTTTTAAATGTAGTATCAAGTACAAAAATTAAAGAATGAAATGAAATATATAGCATGCTACTATTATTCAATTAAAACATGCTTACAAAACAATGCGCACATTTATACAGGACATTTGAAGCTTATTAGCTTTTAAACTTCTATTGAAATTGACTCCCTCCAGATCAAAACTCACTCTGCAACACTGTAACCAACAGTCTCCTCTCCAAATAACACTTTCTCATCTCACATTTTCATACTCCCTAAAATGCTTAATGAAAGTAGTAGTTGTATATCTTCTCAAAAATGCATCACTGAGCCATTTACCAACTGCAGTCTGCTTTTCTGGTTATGCTACTCTTTCCCAATTCAACACTATCCTTGAAAGCACTCTTGATGATATCCGACACTTATCCATGTATGTCTCTTGCTCAAGTTTCATGACTCTAGTATGTTTACGTGTATGCGTGTGTGTGTGTGAGAGAGAGAGAGACAGACAGAGAGAGAGAAAGAGAGACAGAGAGAGAGAGAGAAAGAGAGGAGAGAGACACTTTGGCATCAATATAAATGAGTACATTAATAAAGTTCCTAGCATTTTGACCACCACTGGCAGCTCTTTGTAAAAGAGATTACACTTAAATCTCCCTTAAAGATTTTCAAATTCCCATGTCCACTTATGTGCTGAAACCACATCTTCTAACAGAATACTAACCCCAAATTCAAAACATTTTAATGACACATTCTGAGCTATCCTGAGGCACTGAGTTGGGTTCAGAGTATAATACAGCACGTTTCCCTGTCTGCTTCTGGTCTTCTAATATCATTCATTCTAACTTGGGCACTGAAGACTGGTTCTGCTTTTCACTGTTTAATCTTTACTGACATGATGCCATTTTTTTTTAAAATATTTTAATCAGAATAAAACATTTTCACTCTGTTTAATGTCAGGTTTTAATATTTTTCATAAGCTTTACATTTGCTTTCATATATAATAATTAGTATATGTTCTTCTTCCTTATGTTATATATACACATATATATATATATATGCATATATATATATATATATATTTTTTTTTTTGAGATGGAGTCTTGCTCTGTCACCCAGGCTGGAGTGCAGTGGCACAATCTTGGCTCACTGCAAGCTCCACCACCCAGGTTCACACCATTCTTCTGCCTCAGCCTCCCGAGTAGCTGAGACTACAGCCGCCCGCCACCACACCCGGCTAATTTTTTTGTATTTTTGGTAGAGATGGGGTTTCATTGTATTAGCCAGGAGGGTCTGGATCTCCTGACCTCGTGATCTGCCCTCCTCGGCCTCCCAAAGTGCTGGGATTACAGGCGTGAGTCACTGCGCCTGGCCCCTTATGTTTTTTAAATACTTAAGACTAATCCAATCTGTCACTGATGGACATTTGGGTTGATTCCAAGTCTTTGTGAGTTTGAGTCCTTTGTAGGGACTTGGATGCAGCTGGAATCCATCATTCTTAGCAAACTATCACAAGAACAGAAAACCAAACACCGCATGTTCTCACTCATAGGTGGGAACTGAACAATGAGATCACTCGGACTCAGGAAGGGGAACATCACACACCGGGGCCTATCATGGGGAGGGGGGAGGGGGGAGGGATTGCATTGGGAGTTATACCTGATGTAAATGACGAGTTGATGGGTGCAGCACAGCAACATGGCACAAGTATACATATGTAACAAACCTGCACGTTATGCACATGTACCCTACAACTTAAAGTATAATAATAATAAATTAATTAAAAAAAAAAGACTAAGGTGGTGTCTTAGTTTTATATGCCATCTAAAAATGTCTAACATTTTAACTATTTTATATTAGAAATCCCTTAAATTTTGCTGAAGTAATACAATTTCTGCCTTGGGGAGAGTAACCACAATACAAAAAGCTTTTAAAAAACTGTACCACTGGAAGAATTTTTTCAAGCTAAGAATATGGTGACATTTACAGTGTGAGGGGTCATAAAAGCACTTCACAATTATGATAAATAATATTTTAATTACATTTTTAAAAAATCAAAATTGCAGCCAAAATCCATAATTAACAAATATTAAAGTTTTAAGTAAAGACAGATTTTTTTTGTTTGTTTTTTGCTTTGGTCCCCACATCACTGAGTATGGCACTAGATAGAAAGGAGTAGTTATGAGAAGACCATGGGATAAATATTCAGACAGAACTATCAAATAGGATAAGAGTACAGAAATGTAAAAAACACGTACAGGAAATAAAACAGGTATTATACTAACTTTGTTTTAACGTAAAATTGCTTGTTTGAGCAGCTTTCATCGTAAGCAGAAAGGCAGCAAACACAAGAATTTTATTCATTGTTGTTTTATAAAGAAACACAAAAAGTTAGCTTGTTATTGACCTAAAATGAAATCAGTTTTACTGTATGACAGAACTTAGAAAATGTGGGCCAAATTCCTTAGGGTCAATAAGATTTATTTGGAAGATCTTTTCCATTTGTTTTCACAGATTTGATGTGCCTCATTCATCTAAACATTGCTTCTGTTACCGCCCAATGCTCTTTTATTTAGTTGCTTTGGATGAATTATTCCTAGGAGGACTTGAACCTCTGTAAAATAAAAGTATATGTATTAGAATGGATGCTGTCTATGTCTTAAAATCATGAAGTTATCAGGACAGTTCATTAATGGTACAAGAGGTGAGGTATTCTTACTTCTCCACTGACTAATGTGTACTCACTCTACTCTCTCATTCTGGAAAAACACACTGTACTCTCTCACTATTAGAGCAGTTTTTGGGACCATATTTGCATAACTCAGTTATGTGTGAAAAATAGAGGAAAGAGTCTTAATTTTCAACGTTTCATTTTTTTGCAGGAAGTTATCATTACTTACTCTTATCAGGTTTAGATTTCCAAAGAAGTCATAGAATTTCGGTCACTTCTTATATTGTTAAACTCTTCTGTAGGGTTTATTGTGTTGTACCAGGGGAAATCACTGTTTCTAAGGCCAGGAAACATTAATTATGACTCGTTCTGTATATGTGAGTTTGTGCATCATTAATTTTAGACTTCTGGATGTTGGTTTCCTCATCTCTCAAAACTAAGAGTTGGAATATGTCATATCTACCTCACTAAAATCGATGTAACATTTTTATAATTCTAGAAAGTATTACCTATCTCTACAACTTCAGAGATATAGAGTCACTTGCATATATTAGGTAGATTAAAAAATGAAAAATAAAACTCTTATGTAATAATTATTTAGCTTTTTGTAGTTAATGCTATACCATCAGAGTGCCAGAGCACATGGCCACATAGCAACATGTAATCTGACTCAACCAGTTACCTCTTAAGGCTCAGCTTTCTCTCCTAACAGGCAGAGAAACCCAGTTTCAGTTCTCTTTATTGAACTTTATTCCAAGTCTGTGAAAATATCCAGTCATGTACTGCTGTCTACATTATCTCTCCTATTCTCTAAAGAATTATTCTCTTCATTTTTGGAAATAGTATAAAGTCTATTTCTAATATTTCTGGAGGCTTATTACAAGTAAGGATCCATGCCATGTCTTGGGTGTGAAAAGTACATAAGACGTTCTTTTTTTTCCAAGAGTTTATAGCTTTGTAAAGCATCTCTTTATTGTTTTATCATAGCATTATCTCCTGTACAATTAACAATGTGAAATTAAAAGTGTATATATTTATAGATATTTTGTAAGCGTTTAAACTTTTTCCAAATAGCTTATTCCTTTTTCTTTCATGACCTAATTCAATCACTTTCAACTCTTTTTCTATGAAAAATTATGTTACGATATTAAAGTTAACAAATAATTGTTGATCAACCTTTTTTAATGTGTCATCATTCTGATTTTATTTTTGTCTAGAGCTAGTATTGGAGAGTTTTGTCGCTATTTAGTGGGTTTTCTGATTTTTGTGCTCACAATGACACTTCAATTTCCAAAAAGTCCTTCCAGCTTTAGCTTCCTGTTAGTATACTCCAACCCCTTTTTTATTCCCCTAAGTAGCAATGACCATATAATGCATAAAATAATTTAATTTTTCTCAAAGTTTTATGAATTTTGTATTCCTTTTTTCTCTCTGTACCTTACAAAACAGTGTCATCAGGCATTTGTATTCTGACAAATCATCTGATTTCTGAATTGTGTTTGAGTTCATAGTTTACAAAATATGTTCTGCAACTTAAGCACTAGGCAAATTTATTTATTCTATACCAAAACAAAACAGAACCAAAAACGAATTCTGCTCATAGTAGCTCAATTAATATTGCCAACCAAAAATTGCTTATTTTTATAGATTCCCTCTTAGTAATATATTATTATCCAGTATGTCTAATGGTTTCTTAAATTAGCCTGGTTATAAAATGAATTGAGGTTTTATAATTATTACAATTAAAAAGACAACATTCTGGATATGCAGAAATAAGAAAAAGAACTGGCATTTAACTGATTGCACATGGAAATACATTCAGCTAATGGAGAGACTTTATTCTACCTTTATGCATATAAATAACATTGTACTGCATTGTATAATTGTTACCAACAACTTGGGCTTCAAACAAGTCATCTTGATGTATATTTGTACCCAAATAATTCTGTTCAGAATGAGATCATGATTCAGTGACCTCATTTTATACACAGCTTATGGATTCCACAGCTCACAGCTTAACTGGTTCTTATGCTTAGAACAGTTTGCTTTTTTTCTGGTGGCTTAGCAACTCACTGGTGCAGTTGTTGGCTTGCCTTTTATTATCTGCTTAAATATAAAAATTTCAGTTTGTACTGGAGCTTTAAATGCAAGCATGAGAATGGAGTATTTACTAACCCTTAAATTTCTGGTAACCTACTTTTTACATCTTTCTGTAAAACACCATTTTAAAAATATAAGTTTTACCCTGAATAGACAGATTAGAGCAGAAATGCCATTGATACTTAATACTTTAACCAAATAATCAGAAGTAACATATAAATTGTTATCACCAAGAAAATAATATGCATTAGTGTATGAAATTTCTCAGCCCGCAGGATTTAAAAGCAATAAAATATAGGGACAACAATAGAGGAATTTCAAATTCAAATATTATATTTTGTGTTTTAATGTCCTAACTACAAGTACTGCAGATACATCATAGAAAACTTTATCATCCCTGAATAGTTTCCCATTCCGATGGAAAATAAACCATGAAAAGAAGATTATATAATCAAGGTATAAGATTATTCAGAAACTAGGCTACAACAGGGGATGCAATCAAACCTTCCACTGAATTTCCTTGTGGCTTTCTCATTTCACTGAAGCCATTCAGTTCACTCAGTGTCATTAAGTTAAATGGAGCTCCAAAGTCAGAGCAATTACAAGGAAATGTTAAGAAGATTCAAATTTGTCCTAAAATGAGACCCTGGTCCTGATGTTACACTATATATTAGTTCAATGTGTCTAATTTAGCAACTGCCCCTCAGCAAACACAAAATATATAATCAACTGGTTTGCCCTTAGGTTTCAGCACAACTCCTGACAATCACTTTACCTCATCTATGTTGACCTAACAGAAATTTAACAATGTACATTGAAGTCCAGAGCCACCTGGAGTTTAATTACATAGGTTTTAAGCAACTATTATGTGGGTCTAGCATCCAATCTTAGTAAATCAGCAGTTTCCTCTTAAGACTGTACTCCAAGTGTCATGATTAATCCTGAAGTCTGGGTGTCTATTTCCATTCTCCACATGGGCTCCTATTAAACCAGTTATTTGTATGTGTCTAAGCGTAAGAACGCGTGCACATTATAAACAGTAAATTGTTCTCAGCAGCTATGAACAGGTGGTAAGAAATTCAAAGGATAAGGCTACTGGGATATTAGCCTTTAATGGAACTTCAAAGACAATTGCTATCAGGAAGGGGAACATCACACACAGGGGCCTGTCATGGGGAGGGGGGAGGGGGGAGGGATTGCATTGGGAGTTATAACTGATGTAAATGACAAGTTGATGGGTGCAGCACACCAACATGGCACAAGTATACATATGTAACAAACCTGCACGTTATGCACATGTACCCTACAACTTAAAGTATAATAATAATAAATAAATTTTTTAAAAAATGCGGAAAAAAAAATGGTAGATTATGTAGCCTTCAAGATAATACTGCATAAAAAGGAATAAATATTCACTACATCATAAGTGAATAAAGCAAATTGTTAAATGGAAAAAAAAAAAAAAGACAATTGCTATTCTAATTAACTAGAAGAACCAAAGAGAATTCTCATCCTCTTCACTCATCTTAGCATTGGTCAAGACTGCTAACGTCATTAACAAACACTAATTGTTCAGAATTCTTTAATCTGTTTTATACTAATCATTGTAGTGTTCAGATTTCTGCTTCTAAACCTGGCTGTCTATATTTTTGTTTGTTTGTTTGTTTGTTTTAGATTGAATTGTGAAATACAAACGCTTGACTTTTATCCCCAGAGGTTCTGCTTCAATTTTAGAAAATATCAGCATAGAATATTATGCAAAGAAGATACAAGGGTTTTAATGCATTTTAAATTTTACAGACTTAATTTTAAAATATGACTTACTCTCTTAACAGACATTCCCCATCTGTTAACCTTGAAATTAGATATGCATCCTTCAATTACTGGGCAAATATCTTTTTTATTTTTTTCTAAAAATCATTCCCAAAACTTTAATGTCAGACTTATGTTTTGTATGTGTGTTTGATTTCATTTATTTGATACATACTGGCTTTATGATGATCATGTTTTAGTATATCAAAATTATATCTGTGACTATCTTAGAACAAGACTACAGAAGGGATTCTGTCATTTTATATAATATTTATATATGCAAATTCAATGTTATGCTTGATAACTTTTGAATGAGTTGGTGAATGAGGGTAGGGAAACATCTGCTTACCCTGAAAAACTATTCCAGAAATTCCCTAGATACATATAACATGACTATAGATAAATCATACCAATTATATTCCGAACTTTGAATAATACGTAATAAGCAGTGCACTATACTCAATGAGAGCAGGTAGATAGGCAAATGAAAGGTTCCAAGTTACTACTTTTATATTTGCTTACGTGGAAAGACAAGTAGTCACTCATGAACATAATAACTTTCACCATTGATCTCTGTGAGTCAAAGTCCCCCTGACTACAATAGCCAAAATTTCATTACTAAAATTATTTTATTTTTGTTTCTATAGGTTAAATGCTTCCATCTGACCCTTCTGAAATTCTGTGAGGCTTTTCCAATAGCAATATCTCCTGTCAACCTCAACGTATAGAGAACAGACACCACTGAGATTCTCAAAGGTATGGTATGCCCTTTGCCAGTAGTTTTTGACTCTTTGAATAAGAGGAGACTACTCTATAATGTCCTAAACAATATGATTTAGAGTCTATTCCCTAGCCTTATAAGATTAAACCATTCTAACCTTTTAGTCTTTCTTTCCAAACTTTCTCACCCGTTAATAAACACTCTGCAAAGGCAGCACCAGAATCTTTACTTAATATACAAATGATTCTCTTTACTTACAAGCTTCAAGGTACTATTTTCAGCAAAAATTACTATTGTCTCTAGAAATTCCTGAGACTATATTGAAATACTAGTCATGGGAGAGAACTTCTATGTCAATAAATAGTCTTCCAGCCAGCCTCCCATGAGTAGTCCAAAAAATGTTGGTGAGTAACTTCAAATATATTCACAAGTTCATGCTGAAATGTATTAGCCAAGCTTTGCATCACTTCAACATATAAAAGTAAAAAGTATATCTATATTGAGACCTGACACTTTGCAATATCGATGACAGCTATTGAGGAAAAAGAGAAATCAATAGCATAAAACAAATAAACTTACATGTACATTATGTTACAGATGAAAGTTTTGCATCTGATAAGATGGTATTCTAAATTATAGAGACAAAAATTGACTCTAAGATATAATTTTAGAAAAACCATTCATATATCTAATTATATCTATTTAGTATATCCAATTGGAAAAACATTAAATCCATACATTACACTATATACCAAAATTCCAAATATATTAGAAATCTACACGTAAAAAATAAAATTATACAATTACTAAAGATAGCATTAAGAAAAACATTTTCTAAATATGATTAAACTCTAAACCCATTAAACAAATGTAAGACCTGAAACTGTAATTGTACTAGAAAAAACATGTAAAAAAGGCTCCACAACTTTAGTTTGGGCAATAATTTCTTAGATATATTCTGGAAAGCTCAGGCAACAGAAATAAAAATAGACAAATTGGATTGCATCAAACCAAAAACTTCTGCACAGCAAAGAAAACAAAAGAATAAAAAGACAACTCACATACTGTGAGGAAATATTTGCAAACCATACATTTGATACAGGGCTAATATCAAAAGTATACAAATAAATCAAACAACTCAATAACAAGATCCAGAAATCCCACTGCTGGGTAAGGACAATGGATTATTATATCAAAGTAATCCGTTCCTATGTTTATTGCAGCACTAATCATAATAGCAAAGATATAGAATCAACCAAAGTGTCCATTAATAGGAGACTGGATAAAGAAAATGTGTCCACCAATGGATGATTGGATAAAGAAAAAATACATATACAATAGAATATTATTCGGTCATAAAAAGAATGAAATCATGTCTTTTGCAGCAACATGGATGAAACTGGAGACCATTATCTTACATGAAGCAACTCAAAACCAGAAAGTCAAATACCTCAAGCTCTCACTCATAAGAGAGAGTGGGCCAGGCGCGGTGGCTAGCGCCTGTTATCCCATCATTTTGGGGGGCTGAGGCAGGTGAATGGCCTAAGCTCAACAATTTGAGACCAGCCTGGGCAACACGGTGAAACACTGACTCTTCTAAAATACAAAATATTAGCCCGTGTGGAGGCATGTGTCAGTAATCCCAGCTACTCGGGAGGCTCAGACGAGCAACACTCCATCTAAAAAAAGTGAGAGAGAGAGAGAGAGAGAGAATGTATAGATGGATATAGAATGAGGAATAATAGACATTGGAGACTCAGAAGAGTGGGAGGATGGAAGGATGGACAAGGAGCAAAGAATAAGAAATTACTTAATAGATAAAATGTAAATTATTTTGGTGACCGTTGCGCTAAAAGGCCAGACTTTATCACTAAGCACTGTATATTCCTGTAACAAAACTGCACTTGTATACCTTAAATTTATACAAATAAAAATAATCAAAAGACACGTATAGGTATTCCTCAAAAGAGGACATACAAATGGCCAACAGATGTATTCATAATGCTAAATCTCACTAATCGTTAGGAACGTGCAAATTAAAACCATAATGAGAAATTATTTCACACCTGTCTGAATGACTACCATCAAAAAGACAAAAGATAAATTTTTGTGAGGATAGAGAGAGGACAAAATTCATGTACATTGTTGGTGTGCAGTAAATTAATATGCTCATTTTGGAAACAGTTTGGAGGTTCTTTCCAAAACTAAAAATACAAGTACCATATGATCCAGCAATCCTACTTCTAGGTTTATATCCAAAATAATTGAAATTAATATGTTGAAGGGATATATGCAGTCTCCTGTTTATTACAGCATTATGTACAACAGCCAAAATATGGAAACAACCTAAAATGTCCATCAAGAAATGAGTGGATAAGGAAAACATGGTGTATACACACAATGGAGTACTATACAGCCTAAAAAGAAGGGGATTCTATTACTTGTGCAACATGGATAAATCAAGAAGATACTAGGCTAAGTGAAAGAAGCCAAAGACAGACACAGAGAGACAACTACCATATGATCTCACTCATATACGAAATATAAAAACATTGACATCATAGAAGTAGAATAAAAAGGTGATTAACAGAGGCAGGTGGTGGGGGTGCATGGGGACAGGTGAGATGCTACTTAAAGCATATAGTTTAGTTAGACAAGAGAAATAAGTTCTAGTGATATTTTGCAAAGTATGATAACTATAATTAATAATATATCATTTACTTTAAAATTGCTAAAATCATAGATTGCAAATGTTTTCACTACAAAGTATTCATAAGTTTGTGAGGTGATGGGTATGTTAATCTGTTGCGATCATTCTACAACTTATATATGTATTATAATATCCCATTGAATCCCATAAATATGTACAATTATAATTTGCCAAATAAATATAAATTTTTAAATTTTAAAATAAGATGTGCTAAAAAGAAACGGTGATAGGTATCATTAAATAAAACAAAAACGGAAAAAATTTGAGAAGAAGCTATCAGAGACAAAAGATAGATAATAAAGTGGAATACAATATAGTCGTGTGCCTCTTAATGACTCTTTGGTCAAGGATGAAATGCATATACAATGATAGTATCATAAAATTATATTACTATATACTTGCTGTACCTTTTCTACACTTAGATATGTTTAGAGAGACAAATAATTATCATCATGGTACAATTTCCTATTCAGTATTCAATATAGTACCATGTTGTATGGTTTTGTAGCCTGGGAGAAATAAGCCTAGGTGTGTACTAGGCTATGCCACATGGGTTTGTTAAAGTGTACTCCATGGTGATCACACAATGACAAAATTGCCTAATAATGTATTTCTCACAACATAATCCCTTCATTAAGTGAGGTATTACTCCGCCTTTCTTATGTTGAGGTACATTCTTTCTATATCAAAGTTTTGAGTTATTATTATGAAAACATGTTGAATTCTGTCAAATGTTTTTGTGTGTTTATTGAAATGGTCATATAATTTTGATCCACTTTCTGTTAAGATGTATCACATTTATTGAATTGCATATGTTGAATCACCCTTGTATTTTAAGGATAAATCACAATTGATTATGATTAATTCCTTTAATGTGACATTCAATTTGGTTTGCTAGTATTTTGTTGAATATTTTTGCAAGTGTCTTCATCATTGGCTCATTTTTTTAAAAGTCCTAGTCTAGCTTTGATATTAGGGTAATTCCATCTTTGTTAAATAGTCTGGAATGTTCCTTCCTCTTCTATTTCTTGGAAGGAGTTGAGAATTGATGTTAATTTTTCCGTAAGTGTTTGGTAGAATTCACTAGCGAGGTCATCTGGTCCCGGGCCTTCTTTTGTTTGAAATTTGTTGATTATTGATTAACTCTTTTTACTCCTTATTGATCTGTTCAGATTTTTTATTTCTTCATGCATCAGTCTTAGTAGGTCGTATGTTCCTGAGAGTATATCCATTTCTTCTAGGCTATTCAATTCATTCATTTGTAAGTGCTACTATTAGTAGCCTTTTAATTTCTGTCTTGCAAGTTGTAGTATATCACTTTTCATTTATAACTGCATTTAATTGAGATTTCTCTATGTATTTTTCATAGTTTGTTTAAAGATTTGTTAATTTTGTTTATCTCTAAAAAATCTCTTAGTTTCATTAATTGTTTTTGTTGTTCTCTAGCCTCTTTTTCATTGATTTCTGTTGTGATATTTATTTTTCTTTCTTTCTGCTGACTTTGAGCTTAGTTTGTTATTTTTCAAGATCTTAGGGGTATAAAGCAAGATTGTTTATTTGAGACATTTCATTTTTCTTAATGTTTTGTATGCAGTGTTTCCATTTTCAATGAATTTTATTTTTTTAACTTTCTTTTTGATTACTTTTTGATCCAGGTTTTTTCATGAGTGCGTTGTTTAGTTGCCACACATTTGTGAATTTCTCAATTTACTCTGGTTATTTATTTTTAGTTCTATACCATTGTGGTGTTTAAAAGGAATGAGTACTTTGCTAATGTTTCATGACTGTTCCGTACTTCTGTCAGGTCCATTCAGTCTGTAGTGTTGTTCAAAGTGGCCATTTATATAGTTATTTCTATGCGGATGGTATTTCTATTGTTGAGATGGAATTTTGATGCTCCCTATTATTATTGTATTGCAGTATATTTCTTCTTTCAGTTTTGTTGGTATTTACTTTTAACATTTTGGTGCTCCAAATTTTGGTGTGTAAATATTTATAATCACTATATCTTTTTGATGAATTGACCCCTTTTTCATTATATAATGACCTTCTTTGTCTCTTGGGACTCCTTTGTTTTATAGCCTATATTGTCTGATATAAGTATATCATTCTGGCTCCCTTTTGGTTAACAGTTGCATGAAATATCTTTTCCCAACCCTTTACTTTCATCCTATGTGTGTCCTTATGCTAAAATGAGTCTCTTGTAGACAATAAATCATTAGATATTGGCTTTTTAATTGTTTCAGCCACTTTATGTCTTTTGATTGGAGAAGTTATACTATTTATACAAGGTAATTCTGGATAGGTAATAACAATATTTGCCTTTTTTTTATTATTTTGTAGTTCCTTTGCTTCTTTCTTCCTCTATTGCCTTCTTCCTTTGTGAATTGATAACCCTTTGTGGTGATACGCTTTGATTCTGTTTTCTTAATCTTTTCTGTATCTACTAAAGGTTCTTACTTTGTGTTTACTATAAGGCTTACTTACATAAAATATATCATAGTAATAACAATCTATTTTAGAATGATAACAACTTAACTTGAATGCCTACAGAAACTTCATACCGTTTACTTCTTCCCTTCCACAATATTTTATGTCATTGTTGTTACAATTTGCATCTTTTTAATTGTGCATTCAGTGAATTATTATCATTATAATTATTTTTAATATGTTTATTGTTTAGTTTTAAACCAAAGTTGAAAGTGATTTATGTAGTACCATTACAATATTATAGAATACTGACTTTGACTATATATTTACTTTCATTTGTAAGTTTTTATACATTCATATATTCTTATGCTGTTAATTAGCATTCATTCATTTGCACTTCAAGAATTTCTTTTAGAGTTTCTTTTAAGTTATGTCTAGTAGTGACAAGCTCTGTTAGCTTTGGTTTGTTTGGGATAGTCTTTATCTCATCTTAATTCCACAGATGAATTTTGCTGGGTATAGTATTTTTAGGTGGTAGTTTTGCTTTCTTAAAAAAAAATGGATATATTATCTTACTCTCTCCTGGCCTGAAACGTTTCTGATAAAAAGTCTGCTTATAATGAAATTTCTTTTATGTGACACATCACTTTTTCTTTTGATACTTTCAGTGATTCTCCTTTGTCTTTGAATTTTGACAATTTAAATATAATACATCTGAGAGTAGACATTTTTGGACTTAACATATATTTTTCTCTCTTCAAATTAAAAAAAAACATTATTTCTTTAAATGGACTTTCCTTCTCTTTCTGAGGTTTTCATAATGTGAATATTGTTGTACTTTATGGTGTTTCATAAGCCCTTCATACTTTATTCTTTTTGACTCTTTTCTATTCTTCTTACTGGATAATTTCAAATGACCTGTCTTTGAGTTCATCAATTATTTCTTCTGCTGGATCAAGTATATTGTTGCAACCCTCTGCTGATTTTTTTTTTTTTTTTAATTTTTAACTTTCATTTCAGGTTCATGGGCACACACAAAGGTTTGTTACATAGGTAAACTAAAGTCACAAGTGTTTGTTATACAGATTATTTCATCACCTAGAAATTAAGCCCAATACCCAGTAGTTATCTTTTCTGATCTCCCTCCTCCCATCCTCCACCCTAGTGTCTGTTATTTTATTTTATTATTTGTTTTCATAAGTTCTTACCATTTATCATTTATCTCCCACTTATAAGAACATGGGTATTTGATTTTCTGCTCCTGTGTTAACTTGCTAAGGATCATAGCCTCCGGTTTCATCCATGTTCCCACAAAAGCCATGATTTCATTCTTTTTTGTGCCGCATAGTATTCCATGGTGTGTATGTACCACATTTCTTTATCTAATCTATCATTAATGGGCATTTAGGTTGATTCCATGTCTTTTCTATTGTGAATAGTGCTCCAATGAACATTTGTGTGCATATGTCCTTATGGTGGAATGATTTATATTTCTCTGAGTCTATACCCAGTCATAAGATTGATGGGTCAAATGGTAGATCTGCTGCTAGCTCTTTGAGGAATTGCCATACTGGTTGAAATAATTTACACTCCCAACAACAGTATATAAGTTCCTCTTTTTCTCCACAAACTAGCCTACATCTGTTATTATAATTATTTTTTTATTTTATTTTTTAGTGATAGCCATTCTGACTGCTGTGAGATGGTATCTCATTTTGGTTTTGATTTACATTTTTCTAATGATCAGTGACATTGAGATTTTCTTCATATGTGGCTGGCTGTATGTTTGTCTTTTTTTGAAAAGTGTTTATGTCCTTTGCCCACTTTTTGATGTGGTTGTTTTTCTCTTATAAATTTGCTTAAGTTCCTTATAGATGCTGGATATTGGACCTTTGTCGGATGCATCGTTTGCAAATATTTTCTCCCATTCTGTAGGTTGTCTGTTTACTCTGTTGACAGCTTCTTGTGCTGTGTAGAAGCTCCTAAATTGAATTAGATCCCACTTGTCAGTTTTTGCATTTGCTGCAATAGCTTTTCATGTCTTTGTCATAAAATCTTTGCCTTATCCTATATCCAGGATGGTATTGCCTTGATTGCCTTCCAGGGTGTTTATAGTTTTGGGTTTTACATTTAAGTCTTTAATCTATTTTGAGTTGACTTTTGTATATGATGTAAGGAAGGGGTCCAAATTCAGTCTCTTCTGCATATGGTTAGCCATCTAGTAAAATTTTTAATTCAGTCACTATATTATTCATCTCCTGGCTTTTCAATGGTGTCTGTCTCTGTGTAATTTCTCATTTTTATATGTATTGTTGTCACAATTTTATGCATGTCTATCCATGTTTTCTTGTAGTTTACTGAACTTTTACATGTTTATTCCAAATTCTCTGTCAGTCAGTTAATAAATCTTCATTTGTTTAGGGTCCATTATTCTTTGTTTCCTTTTGTAGTGTCTTATTTTTCTGATTCTTCATGGTCCTTGTATTCTTGCACTGTTGTCCTCCCATTTGAGGAGGCAGCCATCTCTTCTGGACTTAATCAATTTATTTTAGTAGAAAAATAATTTTATCAATAAGTTCATCCTGGGGTTCTGAAGGTGCCAGGTGTTAATGTGTATAAATAGGCAGGGCTCTCTATCAGGTTCTCTAGCTGGGCAGGGCTGTTGCATACAATCCAAGGTCAGATAGTTTCACTGACTGAGCTCAATATTAGGGAAAATCTTCTTGCTTTGTTTCATGATTGCTTCTGGTTGATCAGGACAGCACCCTGTGCTCTCAAGTCAGATGTTGCTGCTGATTGGACTCAATAGTTGGGTCGGCCACAAGTTGGGCCCTGCAATAGCCCCTGGTCTGGTGCAATCCCAGGCTGTACTCTCTGGCTAGACGGTGCTGCTAGCTAGATCTCATGTTTTAACAGGGCTGTAGTTGGTAAGGGTCACTGGCTTCATTCCACACTTAGGTGGGATAATTGACTATATTTCATGTTCTGGTGGAGTTTCCATCTGGGATTACTGCTGAAGTGGGGTGAAGTCTGTGCTCCACAGTTGGGTGCGGTTGCTAGCTGGGCTGCATGATCAGGCAAAGCTGAAGGCTATTCTCTGTGGTCTGCAGGATAGCCGACCTGGTGTGGCTCCAGGTTATACTCTGTGATTGGTTGAGGTCAGTAGCTGGACTTCCTGCTGAGGCATAGTCACATATTGTGCTCAGCAAATGGGTGGGGTTGTGGGCTGGGCTCCACCGCTTATTTTTTCTATAGACTGGGCTCCACAGGCAATCCAGATAATTAGCTGGGTCCTCTGATTGTGTGGGCCCAGGGTGGGCCCCACAGTAGGTCACGATTATAGGCTTGATTCTCTGTCTGGGCAGAGCTGTAGATTATGCTCCAATGTTTGATGGGGTTTCTGTTTGAACTCCTTGGTCAAGAGTGACTAGAATCTATGCTTTGAAAGTAGTGGGGTTACTGGTTTAGCTCACAGCCTGGGTCAAGTCTGCACTCTAAAGTTGGGCCAGGATGCTGGCTACCAACCCAAGCTGGTCAGAACTGTTGAGTGTGATTCCTGATATGATGATGCCACAGCTCAGCTGTGTGGGTGGTTGAAGCAACTGACTTTTCTCACTATTTATACAATGCTTCTAGCAAGAATGTAGTGCCATTACCAAGATCCAGTGCTGGCTGTTGTAAGCCTTGTCCCTGTTTTTTGTTTCTAGCTGACACAAGGTGGTCTAGTCCTACTGATTTCACAGACTTCTTTGTAAGGCAACACAGAAGTAGGCCTCCCAGGAAGTTCGTTAGAATGCTGAAGAAGCTGAATATATGCCTTGGGCTCTCTTTGTTCTACTGGAGGAAATGTGGGCCTACAGGAACCCTCTCAGTGTGGTGCTCTGCCTGCCTGAGGAAAAGGCAATGCCATCAAAATAGATATGCTCCTATGAGCCCTCTTATGTGGCTTTTCTTAGGTTTTGTGGTCCTAGAGGGTGCTTCATCTTTATCCCCAGTTTCTGAGATTTTCACAAAGACATTTTTTGTCTGTGAGTAGTTGCTACGTAAACTCCTTGTGAGGAGGACTAAAGCTAGGAACCTCCTATTGTGCCATCTTGCTATTATCACTCTGCTCTAATGAGAAAGATTCTGAAGATTCTCCAGTTTCTAGTTGTCCTTAACATCTTTCTTATTCAATTAGGAATTTGCTCAAATAGATACATAGACTCTCTGGTGTCATTTGTTGGATCCCAGAATAGATTTAGCTCTTATCAATTTTCTATTTTACCTGCTTTGAGGGGAGAAGACTGTCTAAAGTATATATTTTTTTCTTTGTTTGCTTATCTTTTAAGTTGATGTCCCTTGGTAAATGACTCTCAACTAGTCACTGCTATAGTCTGGCCCTTAGTCGCTATATCTGTCGGTTCTATAAGCCTGAAAAGGAAGAACAGAGAAGTGTCTCTAGAGCTGGGATAGTCTCTAAACAAGGTGATGGAAAACACTCAAGAGAGGAGCTGAGGTGACTGTGGGCACTCTCCACTGAGGCTACCAATTCTTGGGGCTTAACTTGTCTGTGAGGCTATATCCCTGAGATTGCAGCCCAGAGCACAGTACTCACTCTATTGCAGACACAGCACTGAGACATGGGTTGGTGTGGCAGTAAGGCTAGATTCTACATTTTAGGTCAAAAAGATACTGGGAAACATTGTCTAAAGTAAGTCCTTTTTATGTAAAAAAAAATAAAATTAAGGTGTACAGTGGTGAAAAATGCATGCATTTGCTTGTGTATGTATAATAGAAATGATGATAAAAGAATGAATATATTTACCTACACGATTTAGTTGGAACTCAGTTGGGGAAGATAAGAAGAAAGATGCTACTCTAAGTCCTGTATAACTGTTCATACAGTTTTGACTTTCAAAACCATATTATGGTTTATATGTTCAAGCAAATCAATCAACAAGGATAGCAGGAAAAAAACGGAAATTGCATACTGAATACAAAAAAAAAAAAATTGAATACGATTTTACATAAAATTCTAGCATAATCACATAATTTTAGAAAAGAATCAATTAAAGAATTTTTAACATGGTATTTTCATTGTATATCTTTAATGGAATATATTGTGAAGATAAAACAAAAGAACTACAAAGATATTTTGCACTTTAGTCAGTAAGACTGCTTTTGTTAGTGTCACAATTCTGAAACTATTTTCTGCCTATTATATGATTGACAAATAAGCAACATACTGATGTCTAGAAGAATTAGATGTTTCCAGATAGAAGAAACAAGATACAAATATTAAATGAGAAAAGATTAAAAGAACTTTATAGTTTTGAATTGGAATAAGATGTATCATTATTAATTCAAAATAACACAATGTGATGTTATTATATAATAATATATATTATATAATAATGTAATATAATCTATATCCTAATAGCTGTAAAAAGCAAGCAAGCAACCAACCAACCAAACAAACAACACCTAGGATCTAGATCTTGATTTCTAAATACTATTTTCCATGGGAAGGCACCAAGGATAATTTGGGTAATGGCATTTTCTAGACTGGTACAAGGGAAGTATAAGTAATACATAAACTAACTTTCTCTGCTATAAAAGTGTTTAAGAAATGAGGAGATGTTTCTAGCATACAGGAGCCAGTTTGAAATGTTTCTCATTGGCAAACATTTGTAAATATGAATGGAGCACATATGGATGTTCATTTTATTAGTTTTGCAAGTGGTTTGTGTGTTTGAAATTTTTTCAAATAAATACCTTGAAAAACTATAATATTCTTTAATAAGTGAGCTAAGACCATTCACACTTAGAAGTAAAGATTTGTTACAATTTTTGCATATTGTTATTATTAAAATGCATATTATGCTATTTTTACTATTTCTGCTCAAAGTTGCCTGTCTTTTAATCTTTAGATTCTCATGGTGTTTTTGGTTCTGACAGTTCAATATTCGTGCTAATGACTGACATTATACTAATATCTTTTATAATGTTTATAGTGCATTTTTATTTTACTTACATTTCTAATATTTAATTTTTATGATATAATGTGACTTTATTCTTATTAACTATGCAAAATGATTTGTGTTTATTCTACTTTCCATGTTGTTTGTTTTTCCTCTTCCTCTTTTTAGTCATCACATTTCTAATGTGTAAAAATATGATATCTCCACGTTTTTATCCTACAGGCTTATCTTGTTTTGTAATTTTCTTTAAAATAATTAAGTATAATCATCCTTACTATCATATATGTTGTCAGTTTTCTCAGCCATTAATGGATTGCTTGAAGCATATCTTCTAGTATAGTCATTTGAAAAGGTCTAAGACAATAGCTATCTTCCAGTTATTGAATATTTAAAACTCTTTCAATAGGATTATTTGGATCACTTTTTATTGAAATGCTTTAAAATATAACTTCACTGTTATGTTGTTTTACATGATTTTGCCAAGAAATCTAATCCTAATATAATTTTCTTTCTTTCAGAATATACTTAGAATTTCTTTGAAATCCTTCAATATGTTTTTTTCATATTAAATTACTAGAACATTTCTCAGAAATGATGACTTACCATCAGATCTCCTGAGTATATTTTGAATATGGAGATTCAATTTGTGAGTATGTGTATATATTTATTGAAAGATAGTTTGCTTGATTTATATTTTTAAAAACCATTCTCATCTATTCTTTTGTTTTCCTTTTACAAAACAATCTACCTATAGGTACACTAGGGCTTGTAGTCTCATATATAGATCATTTCTGTTATGCTTTATCTTTTCTAATTTTTGTACTTTTGGGAATTATAATTTATTCTTTAAATATTATTTTCAACTCTATAGATATTTTTACTTTACCTATCAAGGATTCAATTCTAAAATGGTATTTTTCTTTTCCCTTAATTTATTTTATTTTCTTTAAACTTTTATTTTAGGTTAAGGGGTACATATACAGGTTTGTTATATAGGAGTCCCTAATCAGGAGGTTCTCCCATTGGAGAGAAGCAGGAATTCAGACCTGCATGGAAAGCAATCTGGCCACTTTCCATGGGGTGGCGGCACTGTGCTAGGGATCTGCATCAGTTTCTAATAACTGCACACCCTCCAGAGCTTGAGGGCAGCAGTGGCCAGGACTGTGGGAAAGCAAAAATGGCAGCCCGGTAGGGAGTGGTGGATTATGCCTGTAATCCCAGCACTTTGGGAAGCCGAGGCAGGCGGATCACTTGAGGTCAGGAGTTGGAGAGCAACCTAGCCAACAGGGCGAAACCCGGTCTCTACCAAAAATACAAAAAAAAAAAAAAAAAAAAAAAAAAAATTGCCAGGTTTGATGGTGCACATCTGTAATCTCAGCTACTTGAGAGACTGAGGCAGGACAATCGCTTGAACCCGGGTGGCAGAGGTCGAAGTGAGCCAACATCAGAGGTGGCTGGATTCCAACCTGGGTGAAAGAGCGGTGAAACTCTGTCAGTCCCCCGCCCCTGCCCCCCGGGAAAAAAAAAAATGCAGCCTTCTTCTCTTCTTCTCTCTCTGAAATTACTCCCACGGAAATGCAGAACTGCTACTGGCCCAAGAGTCCAGGCAGGGAATAGCTGGAGTCCTATGCCAGTGGGCCTTATCCTCCAAGATGCAGTGGAAGCCGGATCTTCAGTCTCTTGCTACCTAGTCCCTTGTATTTGGTTTCTTTCTTGGGTGCATGTAAGGGAGTGTGACTTCTCTCGTTGCTGGAGCTGCAGCTGCTAATGCCAGGATGTCTGGGGGTCCAAGGCTCCTGGGATTCTACGTATGCCAGAGCGGCAGCTCGGCCCAGGATCCACGTAGCTCTCTGGGTCAGTCTGGATGCTGCTGTGATGTCAACTCACAAAGGGATCTCCTGAGCCCAGGGATGCAATGGTCCATATCAGAGGCGTGGGTCCACAGGGACTCTGACTCACTCACCTTTTCATGTGATGAGGTGGCCTCCCGTGGCTCTGTGCCACTCCTGGGTGGGAATTAATCTTGTCTCGCTCCTCTCCATTCTTCTCGGGTCCAGCTGTTTCTTTGATTAAACCTGTTGTATCCACCTGGCTGTTCCACTTGAAGATCTAGTATTTACTTGCTGCTCTATCTCCTCTCTGTGAGAGCAGTGCATACTGGCTCGTCTTAGTCAGTCATCTTCACTATCCTAATTTATTTTCTTAGTTTGATAAACTACATTTTACATGTACCTGTCAGATCTCTTATGGAGAGGTAAGTTTACTGATTGAAAATAATATGAGATCTTGAGACATAGAATACAAATATTTAGGATATAGGTAAGTCTGAGATATTTGAACCCCACTTTCAATTATCTATGAAAATCTTCAAAGAAACAATGATTTATTAATTTTAAAAAATAATTGATTTAATTGATTGTCAGTTGTATCATTTTTCTGGTGGTCTTCCTGTTTTCATATATGCAATTGCAATCAGGATAAAGTAAACATGGAGTTAGGCTTAGGTAGGGCATTTGGAAAGATGAACCCCTTTTTCATTATATACATTCTTCCTGACCTACTTTACAAGGTGGAACAGAGCAGAAATTTTGAGATTGCAGGGGAAAGCGGTAAGGTCTAGGACTCTGAATTCATGCAACATCACTTCCACTATAGTCTATTGCTCACAACGTTCAGAAAGCCTGTAAAGATTTAGAAAAGTCTCATTGCAAATTAGTATATTTACAGGGATAGGAGGAATTCTTTCCCATTAAACAATCTGTCCCTGACTATCAGACACACACACACACACACACACACACACACACACAACCACATACTAAAAATCAAAACAGTATAGATTAGGAACTCTTCCTAAACTTCCCTTGTTAGAAGAATCAACTCCCTTCTAATTTCAGATAGCCGTTTTTTTTTTTTTTTTTTTTTTTTTTTTTTTTTTTTTTTTTTTTTTTTTTTTTTTTTTTTTTCTGCTAGTTTTCTATGAACTTTTGGAACATGCCTCCTAAGCTGAGGATGTGTGCCCTTAGCCATCACTGTCATAGTTCCATGTTGCATCTAGTTCCATCTAAACCCCTGTTGAGACATAGATGTCAACACTGCATTGCATGGAAAAACTGCATAGCACAGAAAAGTTCTACTCTGGAAGAAAGACTATATACCATAGAAGTACAAGTACTTATCAATTTTTCTTGGTAATAACTAAGGATCATGTAAATGCTAAGAACATCAATTAAAGCAAGGAAGATAAAACACAAATGTCCATTTGGACAGATTCGGTAACATGAATTCACTTTCCTGAGACTTGGAAGTTAATGTTTCTGATCTGTAACAAAGGAAAACTATTATAGTGAGCTAGTTGAGATGCATTCATGGCCTATATTTAATAAGATTCAAATCTGGGAATGTTACTAATGAAGAAAGCATTCCAAAATATAGGAGATAGGAATTTTAAAAGAGATTTATTATATAATTTATGGCATATAACAATCATGTAGAGGATATGTCTATTTACTATGGCTTTTATAATACCTAGCTCACAAATTAGATTTGACTCCAGACTTAGTCTTTTAGATTCTTCCAAGCTAGTTATGTATACATTCAGTCACACACAGAATCTTTCCTCAAAAAATTTTGGTGAAGACTTTAAAAGTTAAACCATGCTAACTTGTTATCTCAATAAATACAAAATACATGGTAGCTCTTTTAATCACAACATTTACACTAGTGCACAAATAACAGAAAGAATCAACAAAGCAAATTAAAAAAATAAAGCTGAAGGATTACATTACTGAATACTGAGACATTATAAAATTGTAGTAAATATGATAGTTTAGTATTTGCTTACAGATTGAGATAGATCAAAGTAATTATACTGAAAGTTCAGAAATCATCCATAAATATATAAACATATGCTTTATGCTAATTGGATGCATAGAGAATAAAAAGGGACTGTATTTTCAATAAATATTTCAAAGTCAATTGTGTATCACTATAAAAAAATATGTAATTTGATGCTTATCTCACACCATACACAAAAATGAAGTCAAATAGATTATAAGTGTGTATATTATAGGTAAAATGCAAAAGCCTCTGAAAGATAAGAATATATTCATGACATTGATTGAACTTTTTAATAGAACAGAAAAATTAATAACCATAAAATAATGTATTGGTAATTTATTTGACACATTGTAGAGCTATTTGTTTATTCAAACAAAAAAGGAACAAAAGCAAAACAAGCACAAGCTACATTAGTGAAGAAAAAATGATATTGATTCTTTCAATTCATGAGTATGGGATGTTTTTCCATCTATTTGTATCACCTCTGACTTCTTTCAGGAATATTTTGTTCTTCTAGGAGAGATTTTCACCTCCTTGTTTAGCTGTATTCCTGGGTATTATATTTTTTGTGGCTGTCATAAAAGGGATTATGTTCGTAATTAGACTCTCAGCCTGATTGTTATTGATGTATAAAAATGTTACTGATTTTTGTACAATAGTTTCGTATTCTGACACCTTGCCTAAAGGTTTACACAGATGTTGTTCTAGAACCAAGAAGCTATTAAATTAGAAGTTAAGTAGAAAAAAATTACCCATTTGTTTAGAAATTAATAAAAACACTTCTAATTAACTCATTAATATAAGAAAAAATTTTGATTTATTTATTTTAATTTTTAACTCTCGTTATGAATATACACCAGGATATATTTACTGTATACATGTGATATTTTGATAGAACCATATAATGCATAATGATTAATCAAGATAATTTGGATATCCATCACTTCAAGCATTTATCATTTATTTATGTTAGTGACATAGTTTGAATATTTGTCCCTACTCAAATCTCATGTTGAAATGTAATCTCCAGTGTTGGATGTGGGGTGGTGTTTGGATCATGGGGACATATCTGTCATAATGGCTTGAGTTATCCTCTTGGTAATAATCGTGCTCTTGCTCTGAGTTCACATGAGATTTGGTCATTTAAAAGTGTATGGACTCTCCCTTGTCTTTCTCTTGCTCCTGCTTTCTGCATGGTGTATGTTGGCACCCCCTTCTATTTCTATCCTGATTGTAAGGTTCCTGAGGCACCCCTAGAAGCCGAGCAGATGCCAGCACTATGCTTCATGTACAGCCTGCAGAACCATGAGTGAATTAAATCTCTTTTCTTAAAAATAACCCAATCTCAGGTATTTTGTTATAGCAATGTAAGAACAACCTAACACAGAAAATAGGTACTAATAGGTGAGGCATTGCTGAAAAGATACTTCAAAAATGTGGAAGCAATTTTGCAACTGGGTAACAGGCAGATGTCCAAATAATTTGGAAGGCTTAAAAGAAGACAGAAAAATGAGAGAAAGTTTGGAACTTCCTAGAGATTGGTTAAATGGTTGTGACAGAAATACTGATTGTGCTACGGGCAGTGAAGCCCATGCTGAAAAGGTCTCAGATGGAAATAAGGAGCCTATTGGGAACTGGAGCAGAGGTAACACATGTTATGCTTTAGCAAAGAGCTTGGCTGAATTGTGTTCATGCCCCAGGGATGAGTGAAAGTTTGAACTTTAGAATGACAATTTAGGGTGTCTGAAGGAAGATAGTTCTAAGCAGCAAAGCATTCAAAATGTGCTCTTGCTGCTTCTAACAGCCTATGCTCAAATTCAGGAGCAAAGAAATGGCTCGAGTTTATATTGAAAAGGGAAGGACAGCATGAAAATATGGAAAATGTGCAGCCTAGCCATGTGACAAAAAAAGAAATTTTTTTGTTATTTTTAATTTTTTTCTTTTCTTTTCTTTTTTCTTTCTTTCTTTTTTTTTTTTTTTTTTTTGAGATGGAGTCTAACTCTGTCACCAGTTTGGAGTATGGTGGCACAATGTCGGCTCATTGCAACCTCCGTCTCCCAGATTCAAATGATTCTCCTGCCTCAGCCTCCCACCTAGCTGGGACTACAGGCACATGACACCATACCCCACTAATTTTTGTATTTTCAATAGAGACGGGGTTTCACCATGTTGGCCAGGATGGTCTCAATCTCTTGACCTTGTGATCTGCCTGCCTCAGCCTCCCAAAGTGCTGGGATTACAGTCATGAGTCACTGTACCTGGCCAAAAAAGCTTTTTCTGGGACAGAAATTAAAGTAGACTATGGAGTAACAATTTGCTAGAGAGATTTTCATAACTAAAAAGGAAGCAAATGCTAATATCAAGACAATTTGAAAAAGACCTCAAAAGCATTTTAAAGACTTTTGCAGCAGTGCCTGCCTTCACAGGCCCAGAGGTCAAGGAGGGAAGAATGGTTTTGTAGGCCAGACCCACGGCTCTACTGACCTTGGCAGCTTCACAAGACAGCTCCCTGCATCCGGAGTGTTTCAACTACAACTGGGGATCAAAGAGGCCCAGGTACATCTTGAGCTGTCACTTTGGAAAATTCAAACCATAAGCCTAGATGGCCTTAAGGCGCTGGAGTGCAAGAGCAACGTGTGTTCTTGGCTGTCTCTCCCTAGATTTTACAGGATGTATGGAAAAGCCTGAATGTCCAGGGAGAAGCCTGCTGCAAGTGTAGATCCTTCACAGGAAACGTCTACTATAGCAATCTGAGGGCAAACGTGAGGCTGGAGACCCCACAAGGAGTCCCCACTGGGGTACCAGCTAGTGGAGCAATGAAAAGGGTGACAGTTATCTTCCAGACTCGAGAATGGTAGATCCACATGCAGCTTGCACTGTGCACCTAGAAGAGTCTTAGGCGCTTAGCAACAAACTGTTAGAGCAGCTGTGTAGCCTTCACCCTGTGAAACCACAAGAGGAGAGCTGACTTAGGCCTTGGGTGTCCACCCCTAGGACAAGCATACCCTGTGTGCAGAATATGTAGTCAAAGGAGGTTACTTTTAAGCTTTAAGATGTAGTGACTGCCCTACTGGGATTCAGACTTGCCTGAGATTTATAGCCCCTTCCTTTTGGCCAATTTCTCTCATTTGAAATGGCAATGTTTACCCAATACATATACCTCCATATCTTGGAAATTAATAACTTGTTTTTAATGTTGTAGGCTTATAGGTAAAAAAGTCTTGCCTTGTCTCAGATGAGACTTTGAACCTTTGAATTGATGTTGGAATGAATTAAGACTTTGTGGGACTCTTGGGAAGAGTTATATTTTGCAATGTGAATGATTGTATGGTTATATTTTGCAATGTGAGAAGGACATGAGATTTAGGGGGACAGGGGTGGAATGATATAGTTTAGATATTAGTCTTTGTCCAAACCTCATATTGAAATATAAACCCCAATATTGGAGGTGGGGACAGGTGCAAGGTGTTTGGATCATGGGAGCAGATACCTCATGAATTACTTGTGTCATTGCCTTCTTGACAGGTGAGCTCTCATTCGGAGGTTCTGAGTTTATATGAAATCTGGTCATTTCAAAGTGCATGGCACCTATTCCCTACTGAGGCCTCCCTGGAAGCCAAGCAGATGCCATCACCATGCTTCTCGTGAAGCCTGCAGAGATGTGAGCCAATTATTTTTTTTTTTAATAAATTGCCTAGTCTTAAGTATTTTGTTATAGCAAACCAAAAACAATCTAATACAGTTAGGGACGTTCTATCTTTTAAGATTTTTTGAAATATACAATAAAATATTATTAACCAGAGTCAGCCTATTGTGCTACTGAACACTAGATCTTATTTCTTTTATATAATTTTTTTGTAATTATTGATGATGACCTTTATTCCTCACTCCCCACTATCCTTGTCAGTCTCTCTAACCACATTCTATTCTCTGTTCCCATGAGGTTGATATTTTTTAGTTCACACTTAAAAATGAGAGCATGTAATATTTGTCCTTCTGTGCCTGACTCATTTCACTTAACAGTGTCATTTTCCATCCATGCTGTTGTAAGTGACAGAATTCCACATTTTATGGATGAATAATATTCCATTTTGTATATGTACCACATTTATTTATCCTTTCATCTATTGATGGACACTTTCATTGATTCTTTATTGAGAATGAGATGCAATAAATATGGTAGTGCAGATCTCTCTTTGATATACTGATTTTCTTCTTAAGATACATACCCAACTGTGGTACTTCTGAATAATATGGTAATTCTATTTTTAGTTTTTTGAGAAACCTACATATTGTTCTCCTTAGTAGCAGTACACATTTACCTTTCCACCAACAGCATATGAGAGCTCCCATTTCTTCACATCCTTGCTAGAATCTGCTATTGGCTATTTTGTAAAAGATTTAAACTGGGGTGAAGTTATATCTCATTGCAATTTTACTTTGCATTTCTCTGATGATTAACGATGCAAAACTTTTTTTCATATACCTGTTGGGCATTCATGTGTCTTTGTATTAGTCTGTTCTTGCACTGTTATAATGAAACACCTGAGCTTGGGTAATTTATAAAGTGAAGAGTTTGAATTGGCTTATAGTTCCACAGACTTACAGGAAGCATGGCTGGGGAAGACTGAGGAAATTTACAATCATGATAGAAAGCAAAGGGGAAACAGGCATGTCTTACATGGCCAGAGAAGGAGAAAGAGAGAGAGCAGGGTGTTGCTGCACATTTTTAAACCAAATCTCATGAGAACTCTAGCATAAGAACAGCAAGAAGAAAATCTGCTCCCCAACCCTTACATACTCTGAAATCTAGGTGGAGGCTCTGTAACCTCATGTTTTGCCTTTTGTGCACCTAAATGCTTAACAATATTTGAAAGTTGCCAAGGCTTGAGGCTTGCACCCTCTGGAGCAGTGGCCTGAGACATATCTGGGGCCCTTTTAGACATGGCTGTGGCTGTGGCAGCTGGTATGAAGGAAACAGTGTTCCCAGGTTGCACAGAGAAATGGGACCCCGTGCCAGGCCCATGAAACCATTCTTCCCTTCTAGGTCTCTGGGCCTGTGATGGAAGGGGCGGCCTTGCAGATTTCTCAAAAGCACTTGAAGCATTTTCTCCCTTGTCTTGGCTATTAATATTCAGGTCTTACTTACTTATGCAAGTTTCTGCAGCCAGTTCTAATTTCTCTTATGAAAATATCATTTTCATTTCTACCAAATAACCAAGCTTCAATTTTTCCAAACTTTAATGCCCTGATTCCCTTTTAAGTATAAGTTTCAGTGTGGTGTCATGGTTTTGCTCATAAATATGAGCATGGGTTATCAGAAGCAACCAGGCCATGTCCTGAATGCTTTGCCACTTTAAATCTTTTCTGCCAAATAACCTTAAACATCACTCTCAAATACAAAGTTCCACAGATCTCTAGAGCAGGGAAACAATGCCTCCAACCACTTCACTAATACATAAAAAAGTGAGCTTTGCTCCAGTTCCAAATAAGTTTGTCATCTTCATCTGAGACCACCTAAATCTGGACTTCATTGTCCATATCAATATCTGCATTCTGGTCACAACAATTTAAAAAGTTCCTAGTAAGTTCCAAGATTTCCCTCATCTTCCCATCTTCTGAGCCTTCCAAATTGTTTCAACACCTGCCCATTACCCAGTCCAAACATCACTTCCACATTTTCAAGTAACTTTGTAGCAGTGCCCCACCTCTTAATACCAATGTTCTGTATTAGTTTGTTCTTGCACTGCTATTGAAAAAAAATAAAAAAACAAAAAAACAAAACAAAAAAAACACCTGGGACTGGAAAAGATGTTTAATGGGCTCATGGTTCCACAGGCTTATAAGAAACATGGCTGGGAGGGCCTCAGGAAACTTACAATCATGGCAGAAGGCAAAGGGGAGGCAGGCTACATGGCCAGACCAGGAGAAAGAGAGAGAGTGGGGTGGGGTGTGTGCTACAGAGTTTTAAATGGCCAGATCTCACAATAACTCACTCATTATCACAGGAAGAACAAGAGTAAAGTCTACCTCCATTATCCAATAATCTCCCAACAGGCCCCTCTTCCAGTATTGGGGATTACAATTTGATGTCAAATTTAGTTGGGGACACAAATCCAAACCACATCAGTCATCTTTTGAAAAATATCTGCTCATATATTTATACCATTTGAAAATCAAATTCTTCATTTTTTTGTTGTTTGTGATTTTTATATATTCTGGTTATTAATCCTTGTAAAATGGTTCGTTTACAAACAGTTTCTCCCCCTCTGTGAATTATCTCTTCACTTTTGTTTATTTTTTATTTATTTTATTTTATTTTATCTATTTTTGTTGTGGAGAAGCTTTTTAGCTTTAGTGTAATCACATTTGCCCAGTTTTGCTTTGGTGGCCTGTGCTTTTGAGGTCTTACTCAAGAAATCTTGACCTAGATCAATGTCTTGTAGTGTTTTCTCAATGACTGCTTGTAGTATTTTCATGGTTTCAGGTCTTAAAACTTTTAATTCATTTTCCTTTGATTTTTGTATAAAGTGGGATGTAGAGTATAGTTTCATTCTTTTGCATATGGATATCCAGTTCACTTATCAACATTTATTGAAGAGACTATCTTTTCCCTGATATGTGTTCTTGCAATCTTTTTCAAAAATGAGTGGACTATAGATGCATGGATTTACATTTGGCTTCTCTATAATGTTCCATTGGTCTATATTTTTATGCCAGTACCATGATGTTTTGTTTACTATAGCTTTATAATATAATTTGAAGTCAGACAATGTGATGCTTCCAGCTATGTGCTTTTTGCTCAGGGTTACTTTGGATATTCTGGGGCCCTTGTTGTTCCATATAAAATTAAAGATTTTTTAAATTATTTCTGGAAGAATGTCGTTGGTATTTTGATGGAGATTGACTTGAATCTATAGGTTACTATGAGTAGAATGAATATTTTTACAATATTGATTTTTCCAATCCCTGAATATGAAATATCTTTCCACATTGTTTGAATTCTCTTCAATTTCTTTCATCAGTGTTTTATTGTTTTCATTGTAGAGATCTTTCCTTTCTTTGGTTAAGGTTATTCCTAGTATTTTATTTCATTTGTAACTATTGTATATATTACATTGTCTATTTCTTTTTTAGATTATTTGATATTGGCATATATAAGTATTACTGATTTGGGGATGCTGATTTTGTAACCTGCAAATGTGATGAATTAATGAGTTCTAAAAACTTTCTGTTTTGTTTTCCTAGATATAAGTTTGTGTCATCAACAAAGAGGGACAATTTAAATGCCTCTTTTCCTATTTAAATGTCTTTATTTCTTTTTCTTGTCTTATTGCTCCAGCTAGAATTTTCAGTACTATGTTAAATGGAACTGGAGAAAGTAGGCATCCTTCCCTTGATCCAGATCTTAAAGGAAGTATTTCAACTTTTTCCCTTTCTGTATCATGTTACCTGTGAGTTTGTCATATATGGCCTTTATTATTTTAAGATATGGTCCCTCTGTATCTATTTTGTTGAGGGTTTTTTTAATCAAAAAAGGCTGTTCAATTTTAACAAGTTCTTTCTCTGCAGCTATTGCAATGATCATATGGATTTTTTTGTCATTAAGTTGATGACGATGCATCACATTTATTGATTTTCGTATGTTGAACCATCTTTACAACCTGTAACAAATCTTACTTGATCGTGGTGTATTATCTTTTTGATATGCTGTTGGATTTGATTTGCTAATATTTTGTTGAGAATTTTTGCATCTATCTTGTTCAGTTTTTTCTTTTCCTATTTAATTGAGGTATAATGTAATTTGAAATCTTTCTTCTCTTTTAATGTGAGTGTGTATTTTTATAAACATTTATCTTAGAACTTTTGCTGTATCCCATAAGTTTTGATATGTTTTGTTTTCATTTACCTCAAGATATTTTGAAATTTTCCTTTTAATTTCTTATTTGATGTATTGGTTGATCAAAAGCATCTTATTTAATTTCCATTTATAGTTATGCACTGCATAATTACATTTTTATCATTACTTTCAACGGCAAAATGCCAACTACTTTTGCATCAACTTAACAACAAGGTAATCCCAAAAGACTTTAATGGACTTAAAAATTCCTATTGTCTAATCATATTATAGATATCATAACAGTAATTTTATAATGCAATATATAACTATTTCTATGTTTAGATATGTTTAGGCACACAGATACCATTATATTACAATTGCCTACAGTATTCAGTACAGTATCATGGTGTATAAGTAGCCTGGGAGCAACAGTCTCCATTTAGCCACAGCATGTACAAGGTTGTGTTATCTATGTTTATGTAAGCAAACTACACGATTCAATACAATGATGAAATTGCCTAATGACACATTTCTCAGAATGCATTGACATTATTAAGCAACATACGATTATATCTGTCAATTTTTTTTGAAATTCCTCTTGTTATTGATTTCCAGTTTTCTAGCATTTTGACTAGAAAAGGTTCTTTATATGATTTCAATCTTCTTAAATTTTCTAATACTTACCTTGTGACTGATATATAATTTTTCCTGGATAATATTCTTTGTGTATTTGAGAAAATTGTGTATTCATTGCTATTGGAAGAAGTATTCTGCAAATGTCTGTTAGGTTCATTTTGTCTAAAGTATTGTTCAAGTCCAATGTTTCCTTATTTATTTTCTGTTTGGATGATATGTTTATTGTTGAATGTATTTGTTACTGATGTGCTTTTCTATTATTGTATTGAAATCTACCTCTTCTTTTTAGATTTTTAAATATTTGCTTTATATCGTAGGTGTTTCCATATTGGGTGCAAACAGTTAACCTGTTGTATCTGAGGGCTCTGCATCCACAGATCTACCAATCAAAACTATTTTTGAACAAACAACAACAAAAAAACGCACTAATAAAAACAATACAAATAGAAAATTATAGAGTATAATTACTACCTTGATAGCATTTGCATTGTATTGGTATTATAAATAATTTAGAGATGATTTGAAGTATATGGGAAAGTATGAATTAGTTTTATGCAAGTACTATTCCATTTTATATAAGATACTTGAGCATTCACCAATTTGTGTATTTTCAGAGGATCCTGAAATGAATGCCTGATAGCAAGGGGTGACTTCATGTAACTATACTATTTTGAAGAATTGACCCATTTAACATTATATAATGTACTTCTTGTTTTTTCTGTTTAGAGATTTTGACAATGTTTATTTTGTCTGATATATCTACTCTTGCTTTCTTTTCATTTTAATTTACCTGGAATGCCTTTTTCCATATCTACATTTTCAATCTGTCAATGTCCTTAAAAGCAATGTAAATATTTGTAAGTAGCATAGAGTTTGTCTTTTTAATCCATTCAGTCACTGTATTTTTATATTGGATAACTCGGTCCATTCAAATTCATGTTAATATTGACTTGCTACTAATGTTTTGTTAATTGTTTTCTGGCAGTCTTGTTTTTTGCTTCTTGCTGTGTTCCTTTGTTATTTGATATTTCTCTGTATGCTTTGAATTCCTTTTACTTTCAGTTTGTGAATTTACTAAAATGCACTGCTACTACTACTATTACTACTTTGCTTTTTGTTTACCATGAGGTTTATAAAAAATATCTTATATTTATAATAGTTTGTTTTAACCTAACAACAAGTTAACTTTGATTGCATACAACTCAACACTTTTGCTCCTTTTCCAACAATTTATGTTTATAGTGGCAGAATTTACATTTTGTAATATATATTTCTTGACAATTTATTTTAGCTATAGTTGTTATTAATCACTTTGTCTTTTAACTGTTTTATTAATGATAAATGCACTTTATAAACCAGCATTACAGTCCTAGAGTATTCTAAATATTGATCTGCTTTTCTCATACCATTGAGTTTTCTACTTTCATAAATTTTATGTTGTTATTATTAGGAGCCTTTTGTTTCAGTTTAAATAACTCCTTAAGCAATTTTCCTTAGACGCATATCCAATGATCATTAACTCCTTTGGCTTTAACTTGTCTAAGAAAGTTTTTGGTTTTTTCCCCATTCCTGAAAGATAGCTTTGCTAGATAAAGTATTCATGAGTGGCAGTTTTGTTTTTTCTTCAGCACTTTGAATATATCATCCCATTTTCTCCTGACCTGCATAATTTCTGCTGAGAAATCTACGAGTAGTCACATTTACACTCTTTTTAATGTGATGAATTTATATTATATCTTTATGCTTTTAGATGTATTTTTTTGTCTGTATTTTGATAGTTTGAATACATGTCTTGATGGACTCTCTGGGTTTCATGTTATTGGAAACCTGTAATTTCTGTACCTGGATGTTAACATCAAGAATATTTTCAGCCATTACTTTTTAAAATAGACTTTTTGACTCTTTTTCTCTTGCTTCTCCTTATTGAATTTTAATTATTTTAATGTTTGATCTCTTGATGGTGCTCCATAATTTTTATAGGATTTCTTTATTGTTTTTCTTTCTCTCATCTCTTCATCCTCTGATTGAATAGTTTCAAATGTTCTGTTTTTAAGTTCAATAATCTTTGTTTCCACTTGATTGAGCCTACTCTTAAAGCTTTCTATTGTGTTTTTGATATCAGTTGTCTTGTTCATCTCTAGGATTCCTATTTTCTTTCTTAAATTATTTATCCTTGTTTATTCAACTTCTCATTTAATTCTTGTATTGTTTTCCACTTCTTATTTCTCATTCATCTATTTTTTGTAGTTGGCTAAACTTTTGTAGAATTCTTCTGAATTCTTTGTCATTGCTGCCTTTGCTCTGAGTTTGAGTGGAACAGCTGCGTAAGCTCTGCTGTCTGCTGATACAAGTGGCTGAGCTCATCAATTAGACTGAGAGACTGGATGAACCCTGCAATTTCCTCTGATAAGGTTATTCTAGAGGGTGTATTACTAGGCCAGGGAGAACTTCTATTTGAGTTCCTCAGTTGAATAGTGTTTCTGGAGGGGCTCTGAGTTCAGTTAGAGTCACTGCTTTAGATGAATTAGACAATCTGCTATATACTCAATAAAAATGCATGGTTGAGATTTGCCTGCCTCCCTGCCTGAATCTTAGCAGAGTGCTGTTTAAATTCCCAGGTGTGGCAGAATTAGTCCCTTCCCCCTGATAAAATACACAGCAGCATGTTTCTGTTTCACTGGGTAGCCTGAGACAGGATCTGAAGCTGGATCTAAAAGCTGCCCTCTAAGGATTAAAGACAGGTAGAAATTTCCACCACTTCAGCTTGGCTTTGTGGGTGGACTGTGCTGTTAGCTGACACCTGTGATTGGGTGCCACTATTGTCAGGTACACAAAGCTACCACCATGATTGCACACTTGTTGGTGTAGGCTACTTGTTTTGTTTCTACCTCACCCCAGATGGTCTAGCTACACTGTCACCCCTGTGTTTCCTGTGAGGTGAGATGGGAGTGGGCTTCTTGAGAAGTATCTCAAAATGCTGGGGAAGCTGTAGGTCCACCTCCAGTTCTCTGTTTCCACCGTAGAAACCATGAGTCCTCGGGTATCCTCTCTGTGTGTCACTGTGCCAACTTTGGGAAGAGATAGGGATGAAACAAAGTAAGACAAGTTCTTTTACTGTTTTAATGCAGTTTTTAATCAGTTTAGTGGGCCATGCAGGAGGCTCAGGGTTATTCCCAAGATTAGAAGATTTCAACAAGGTGTTCTGCCTGCTAGATAAAATTTCTATGAGATGTAGTGAAGTCTGAGATTCCCTCTTCTGAAATCTTGCTGACATCGCTTATCTATAGAGTATATTTTTAAGGTAAGTGTATAGGGAAGTGTTTAAGATTTCTCAAGCCCAAATAATAATAATAATAAAACTAAATTATTCAAAGAGTTGAAATTTTAAAACACTGTTAATTAAAACACTTCGAAAAGAATTAAAAAATCAGATGTTCAGAGAAGATATTTGCAGCATATATGTAATCTCTATAATTTGTAGCATCTATAATGTCAATACAGTACACGAAGGTTGTTATTAGACTTTGGCAAGTCAATAAATAAAACTAAATGAAGAAATGATAAATGACATGACTGAGCATGTTACAAAGAGAACCAGGGTGAATACTCATATGCAAAAATGTTCTAGTTTATTAGTCATCACAGAAATGAGAATTTAGATAACAGAATACATCCAATGTACCAGTCAAAATTTATGTCTAATAATGAAAAGTATTGTTGAAGATACGGAACAACTTTTATATACTGCTAGTGAAAATATTAATATGAATCACATTTAAAAATTTGATAATATAAACTATGCTTCAATAATTTTGTTTCTACCTATATAATCTGGAGAAACTTATGAATACTTGCCTTAGGAGACATGTATAATAATGCATATAGCAGCAATGTATTTAAACATTTTATTTATTAGCGAATGAATACATTAATATCATATATAGATAAAAATGTGTGGTCATCTATTTGTGGCAATATGAATATATATGTACGTATATGTCATAGAAGCAAAATGTCCAAAGAAAAAATTCAAGTTGTAAAATACTTCATAAATTATGGTAGTATTTGAAACATTTTAAAAACAAGTCAAACCATATAGTGCACAATGATATACAACATTATTTTATAAGCTATTATAGAAAAGCAAAAGAATAGAAAGCATAAAATTCAGTATATTCTTAATCCAAAAATGTCAGGAAAATTGAACAGAGAATGAGAGCGAGTTCAAGGTTATTTGCAGCATTAAGTTTTTAATTTTAGATGTTAACTCATGTGTTCCCCTGTTTTTGTCTTGAATGTTAAAGTTCATAACTTAAAAATATATTATTATTTACTGTCTTGAATGTGTCAGTAGTAAAAAATAAATGCATAATTTTATTTTTAAATAAATAAAAATTGAGTTTTAAATTTCACTATGTATATCTTTAAAGATCTTTATGCATGTTTCAAAGGATAAAGACAAATATCTAAAAGCCTACAGTGCATAGTAAAAAATGATAAATCCCACAAAAAGTGGCAAATATTTTCCTATAAAATCTTAGTAAAGGAGAAGTTTATATCAGTCAAAATATTTTTTTGAAAGCAGCATGGACTTGACAGTTGGTCTTTAATGTGTGTGATTTGCATATTTGAAAATGTGCATGCCAAATGTGTGTGTTGCAGGAATGTCTGGAGTGTTTTTATGGTGTAGCCCTACATTACTTAATGGACTATGCTATAGATTCTGTTGTAACTTAAAGGGTGCAGAATTACTGAAATAGGAAATTGATTGGATCTTTTTTATGAGACCATATTACCTTGAAAAAATGTCTATTTCATTTTAGTTTATATTTATGTAAAATATTACAGTAAAGATGTTGGGAGTAATCTATGCACATGAGTGAATTAGTGAAACTTAGCTAGGTTTAAAAATATTATTAAATCAGAGATGCAAGTTTTATTCTCCCAAATGATTTTCTCTTCCTAAAATGCATCCTATGTAAGAACTAAATCCCATTTCTTTACTATTGCTATTTTCGGGTCTCATATTTGTGATGCTTTCTGAAGGACAACCTTTCTCTCTTTATCGCTAGTACAATGTAGCACAAACATATTATCATCATTGAAATAAACTTCTTATGCCTCAAATCTACTTCCATTGGGTTAGTATGAAGTAATGAAAGTATGCTGATTTAGAAATTTATGTAAAGTGTTTTGGAGAACTTTTGACAAAACATACAGTTTATTCATAGTTTGGCATTAACAAAAGACTTGGATTCTATTCGACCTACTCTCATCAATCAATTTTTAAAAACTTAAAAATATTCACACTATGCTTTAAAATAATCATCTATTATGATTTTGAACATAAACAGATAATAATCAATGGTGTTTAATTACAACATTAACAATTTTGCAGAATTTTAAAAGTTCTATAATGGTGTTTTATATGTTAAATATTCTTTTGATAAATACATTAAATTAACAAAGTAAATCTGGAAGGCAAGACAAATTCTGGACACATGCTATATTTATTTTTTGTAAATAGTACAAATTTACAGCAAGAAATTAATATCTTCAGACAAGCTTATATTACAGTCATATAACTTCTTTTATTTTATGCAAATTTTAACCAGTCATTCTGTTTCGTTTTGCTTACATCCATAGGCACTGATTTCTGGCATTTGCTAGAGGATAATTTTGCAAACCACTACAAAAATGATTTCATCATTGCTGGTGAAAACTTCTTCAGGGCTAAAATGTGTTTATACATGATTTTCCTTGAAAAACTCAAAAGTGCTATGCTAAAATTCAGGATGAGATTTTTCCTCTCATTGATTTAACGCTGTTCAATGTTATGTCATTTTTGAAATGACAAAGTTGCTATTCAAATAAAACATACCTCAGTAAACTCCCTATCCGTAAGACTATTTTACTCTTTTAAATAAATTTGGCTGGGCAAGATGGTTCAACACTGCAATCCCAGCACTTTAGGAGGCTGAGACGGGTGGACCACCTGAAGTCAGGAGTTTGAGACCAGTTTGGCCAACATGGCAAAACCCTGTCTCTACTAAAAATACAAAAAAATAGCAAGGTCTGGCAGCGGGCGCCTGTAATCCCAGATATTCAGGAGGCTGAGGCACTAGAATCACTTGAATCCAGGAGGCAGAGGTTGCAGTGAGCTGAGACTGCACCATTGCACTCCAGCCCAAGCGACAGCGCGAGACTCCATCTCAAAAATAAATAAATAAATAAACAAACAAACAAATAAATATTAACAATAGGCAGAAATCTCTTTTGCAGTGTTCGGTAAGAATAATTTATATAAGCCATGATCTAGATTCTTCAGTTAGGGGTGTGCGTAGTGCTGCAATACTCTGTACTGATGCATTAGTATTTTCCTAACTGTTCTTTCAAGTTATACAGCAATTCCCAACTTTCCCTTTTAGTTAATTTTGGGACAAAATTTTTATGAGCCTGTTTTTATTTTGTTAGAAAATACATTTGTAACGTTGATCTCTGTTCTAATGCTCATGAGGAAGATCCACTTTAGAATAATTTGTTACACCTTTATTGAAAAGAGAGTGAATATCTATTCTAACTAAAACCACATTTTCCTCACCCAAGGCAACACTGTTCTCCCTCAACTTTATGGCAATTGTTGTGTGTTCATTTATTTATTTATTTATTTTGTGGGGTGGGGGTGAGAAAGGCTCTGTTGTTCTTGCTGTGGTTGTGGTTTATAGACATTTTGAATGAGAAATTGATATCACTGTAGCTGTAATAATACAAGTGTCTTCCTATTTTTTAGATAAAAGTAACTAAAGATACCTATGAATTAAGAATTCATAACATGCCTAATGTCCTTCACATGTTCTACTTTCACCCTCTCCCAAAATATTTTATCAACTTAATATATAAATACACTTTACTAATCTTTTTATATTTGAAGTTTATTGTCTGTCATGGTGCAATCTTTCCGTCTGTTTCTTCATCATCCCTCCAGGATAAAGGAGACAATGTTTTTACTTTGCTCACAATTGTATCCCAAAACCCCAGATAAGATGAAGCTGAATAAATATGAATTCAGGCATTAATGAATGGCGTAAACAACTGTAGTCTCAGCTGATATATTGAGACTTTAGTTATCTTAAGTGTCATCAAAACCTATTACTTTGCTAAACATAAATTAATGCATGTAATTTGGAGTAAAGGTAAAGAACATATTTCAGTGAATATGTTTTTGTCATCATCTGTTTTCTTACATTAATTAAGCAAGCAAAAATATTCTCATTAAAAGAGACACTAAGATTACATTTTTTCTTGCATACTTGTGCTTCTTCATTTTCTTTTTCATTTTTATAAATATACTAAAATGCTGAGACATGTATTCGCCAAACATAGAGACACATTCAAGGTAATCTTAAACATTCTCTCCAGCCTGAATAGAATGTTATACTCTCAATAGATTTTATGGTTTTCAATTTTCCTTCACAAATCCTAAGTAATCTCCATTTCTCAAAGCCTAATGTATTTCAATGTATGCCATCTGTAACTCGATTTCTTCTTCTTCAAAAATGCTGAAGTCTACTTAAATCCTAATATCTTTGTAACTGCTGGAAATTTTTCTTCAATCTTGCTGTCATTTTAAGCTCACATTTTCAACCCTATGAGGATAATATGCTGTAGTCAAAATATGCTGTGACTTTTGTCACTGTTGTAATTCAGCTTCAGTATCTGTTTGCAACCCCTTTTGGTTCTGTATTAATTTAATCAGCTATGCGAAGAAGACGAGAGGCCATAGAAAAAGCTCTTTAAATTTTTAAGTATCTAAAGTCACTACCCACATAAGAGCTATTAGTACAGCATATCCCTTAATTCTTACGTTTTGAGTGTAATTAACTAAATTAAAATAACAAATTTAAGAATTCTGAGGGATAGGAACAACTAAAAATTTCAGATTTTCACTTTCTCATATACAAAGAAAAGCAATTTTTAATACATATGTGAAAAATATGTATTTATAATATGTCTATGTTTTGAATATTTATTTATTCAGAAATTAAATTATTTTCACAGTTTTATTATTTAAACATAAGAAGAAAAATATTTTCTCTTGTTTTTCTACCTGGTCCTCTCTGCTAAACAACTTTGAAGTATTCTTAATGAAGAAAAATACTTCAAAGAATGCTCTGAGAAAGAATTTAATAAAATATTTATTGTGGTAAGTTATATAAAAAAACTGTCATTAGCCCTCAATGTGTTAATGCCTTATTGAATATTATTTAAACTGAAGTAAATAAAAGCCGAAACTTCCAATACAAACAGCTGTGTGAAATAAATTCTCATTCATTATTCACAATTTTGGAATAAAGCAGAGGGTGACTTTAAAATATGTTCCTCCTTGAAAATCAGAATATTTACCTCAAAACTGAGCACCAAGACATATCAATTGAAATATCATTTGTTAATAACTGAAAGGAATTTAATATAAACATTTAACGAGGTACTAATGATCTTTGAAACTCTAATTGTATTAAAGTCACTTCATTTTCTACACTCACGTCTATAAAATCAACCATGTACGAGAAAGTAGTTGCAGTTATAAATTAGCAACAACACAAATAACTCATATTCAGCTCCAATGACTTAACAATCCCCATTTAATTTTGTTCACATAAGATGTTTCCTTTAAAATGGATGATCCAGAACTGATGGGAGATTTTTCAATGTTGCAAATATTCCAACCTTCCACTTTGCTTTTGATCCAACATTCTTAACTCTGCCATTTATTTCTATGGCACGGTTAAGAATTGTTCTTGAAGTTTCAGCTTCTCATTGTATACAGGTAAAATATAAGATGCCAAAAAGAAAAATAAAAAAGGCTTTGGCTTTATTCCCCTGAGAAAATTAAAACAACAAAATTAGACAACCACAGTAACACCCACATCTTGAAAGTCCCCAAAAAGATTGTCTAACAACTTACTGGCTAGTATTGGGTCACTAGATCACCACCTGGTACAAGAGATTATTGGGAAATGAGGAGTGAAAGTGAGAATGGATGTGGGCTGGGCAAATAGCAGTGTTGCCATGCAAAAAACAAACAAACAAACAACACTTTTTTTGTTATAAAGATATATTTTCAAGTATAAGAAGTGAATTTAATATATAGTTATTATATCTATTTTATTCATTATTTTAGGTTTCTTAATACTCAACTATTTTTTGTTAATGTTCATTTGATTTTTCTAGTACTGATTCCCCTACTATTAATGTTTTCCTCCATATATAGCGTTACATCATCTGTAGCTCTTGTTTCATAAAGATAATTTCTGACTAATTTAGTCCACAAATATTGAGGAACACTATTTCTTCATTGTAAATTATGACTTTTAGCAGTAAAACAAACCTCTCACATTTGATGCTGATTAATTGAATTATACTTTTGTAAAATACCATGATGGGTATTCTTACATTTTTTCTTCTCCCTTATTTTGGGTATGTCTTTGACTACACTTTAATTATAGCATTTCTGATTAATTTTAATTTATATCCATATTACAGATAATAGTTGCATCTTGCCTTGTCATCTAGATTAGGATTTTCTTATTTGTCCATGAAAGTCATTTTTATTGATATAATTGATATTTAATTTCCACCCCATCATATTATTTTATAATTAAATGTGTGTGTGAATACATCGTTTTTTGACAAAATGTATATTATCGTCTTTTAAAAATAAATTTATATTTCACATGCTTCATATTTTTGTTCCAGTTAGCTTTGCAATTATACCTTAAGACCCTAAGTTCCCTGTTTAGATTTTAACTAGTTTGTCATTTTTAAATGGTACACTTTAACTCTTACTTATTGCCTCATACAAAAAATTAATAAGATTATTCTTCCCTGTTTTCCTTTCCATCATCTTTTTTAAGGTTGCATTATTTTGTCAAACAGATCTATTTGTGCATTAGTCTTCTACCCTCATCGCCGTCTATTTTTAGTCTGAGGCATATTAATATATAAATGTTTTATACCCACCTACAGTTCTTTTACTAAGGATTTTTCAGTCCTGTCTTGGTTGAATAAAGATTAACTTGTAGTAAATCCATGAAATTCTTATCGATACAGAAATCCCTAACCACTTGTATGTTTAAAACTTTTTCATAGCCTTAACATCTGAAGTTCAGGTTAGCTAGCTATAAAATATTTAGGCTTCATTTTCTTTTATTGGGTCTTGAAACAGCTGCTCTGTTGATAACTTGCTTTATATGCTGCATTGGAAAAGTCTGATGTCACCTTAAATATTTTACTCTTGTACTTTATTTGATGCTTTGTCTAAAAGCTTAAGGAATTTTTTATCTTGATGTAATGTATTTTTCTAGAATATATATTGGAGATTATTGTCTGGGGATAATATTCTCAGATGACTTTCGGATCCTTTCAATTTAGATTTCTAAATTGAGTCTGTTTCTGGAAACTTTTTTGGATTATAGTTTCAAAAAATTAGCTTTGTTTCACCGTTTAATTTTTGCTTCCCACTACCCTCCCAGGACCATTTATTATACAAATGTTATTCTGTTTTGGATTTTTTTTTTTACTAAATTTATGACCATTTTAACTCTCTATCTCATTCCACTCACTCTCTCTTTCTGTTTTACCTTTACCCAATACTCATAAATATCAATTATTTATCTTCCTGTGATTTAGTTTTTATTTCTAAATTATTCATTATTCTCTTTCATTATATCCTGAGTTTAATAAACTTTCAATATTTCGTGCTTTGTTCATGTCTTTTTTAAGTTTAAAATAATTTTTGTTTCAATGTGCTTTTCACATCCATAAATACTTGTTTGAATATATTTTACTTAAAATGTCATCCCATATAGTTTTTCTACTTTGTGATAGACTTTGGCAAGAAATTTTCTTCAGATGCATGTTAATCACATATCATAATATTTGCAAGAAAGATGTGTAAATATTTTCAATTTTCCATGCACTATGAGAATTTGTGATGATATAAAATATTTTTAGTTAGATATTATCTTTTTATCAGTGTAGCAGATTACAGATTCAAAAAAGTTTCCTTTTTGGTGGTAAAAGACTTTATTTCCTGTGATTTTTTTTTTATTGTATTCTAAATTTTCTGTCATTTGCACTTTTACCCCATCACCACTGAAATGCTAATTGGTGCCCCTGTCTTTACATGTTTATTTATCCTAGTGCCTAGGCCTTTCAAATTCTGTGGCAAATCATACATAATGACCTTCCCTTCAATGTTTTACAACAACGGACCTATTGACATTTTAGACTGCATTTTTTTGTTTTTGTTTTTGTTTTCCTGTGGGGGACTTTCTTGTGTATTGTAGAATATTTACCAGCCTCTCTGGTTTGTACCCACTAGATACCAATAGTAACCGCTTGTCCAATGTGAAAAATAAAAAAGCCTCCAGGCATTGCGAATTGTCCTCTGAAAGGGAAAATGCCCCAAGCTGAGAACCACTACTTATAAAAAGATTTCATGCTTAGGGTTAACTTATTCTTGAAAACTGAGATTTACCTAGATTTTCTTTTCGTTCCCCCTAACATTTATCTTGGACTGGCATTGCTTGTCACAAAAATTTGTAAGCTTGCTACAAAAATTTGTAATGGAACTGATTAAAATAGGGAGTTCACTGGGATTTGATGGTTTTTTTCTTTTCTTAATTATTTTGAAGTGTGGACGGTCTGTCTTTTCAGTTTGTGTGGAGATGGTACTTGCTATGTAGTTTTATTTACTCTGCTGAAAATTCTGCAATATTTGGAGAAAATATTAGACTTGTTGCATTTCTTCTGAATAAATATAAAAATAATATTGTATATACACTATCAGTGGAAAAAGCCTTATTCCCTGAAAAACTGATTATAGTTGATGAGTGACTAATGACAACTTTATTAGAGTAGTACAATAATAAAACAAATTCATTATAGTGTATTGTGGCAGACTAATCTCATGACTATAAAATTTCTCAAATTAAGATGATTTCTATTGCAAGGTTTCTGGGTTTTCTGATCTCTGAAAAAGGCTTGACCATTTAACATAGTATGATTCCTAGCAAGTTTCCTATTATCTTCCTTTATAGGTAAGATATTCATCCTTTTTTGATAGAACAGTTTCACTACTTTATAAATTAATTACTTAAGATTTACAAAGACTTAAGAGTTTTTTCACTTCTCTTCTAAACCCAATCAGCCATCAAGTGTTTATCGACTAACTACATATATGTATAGTTAGAAAACAGGGTTAGAAAGGATCTTTAAATAATGTGTAGTCCAGGAGTTAAGACAAAAGCTATAGATTAAAAACAAGCCTAAAGCACATTACAATGAATAGTATAAGAATAATTTAAATGCGTAAACAAGGCATCATGTTTCTTAAAAGAAAATGGATAATCAAAAGCAAAAAGCAAAAAAGAAAAGTATATTAGAGAATCTGAATATAGATGTCATGAAATAAAAGTTACAAGTAAAATATGAGAACTATCTTAAAAGTGGTAATAATGTTAATACTTTTGTATTCTATTGATAGAATTATGTATATGCTATCCATACCAGACACAGTAACAAGAATTTAATTATCATAAATACCCTTATGAATACTACTATAAATATTTCCACTTATAGATAAGCAGATTATGTGCATTTCTCAGGTTCACACAAGTAGTAATTGATGCAGTGAAATGTTTAATTCATGGTATCTAACATCAAAACCCATATTTTGTAGAGCCATTCTAATTCATTTGTATCTTTGGTTTGCAAAGTAGTATCACCTTCAATAAAAATTTGAAGGCTTGTGTGATATTTATCTTCTAATTAGAATAATGCTCTTCCAGGGAATACTCTTGTTATTTACTGTTTGGAGAATAAATAAGACATAATACCTTGTCCATCATAAACTATTTTTTATTAGAGCAGATATCATTCCTTAAAACCATGGGTAATAGATCTTAGGAAAATACAATTAAAGAAATATTATGGAATTTCTAAAACAGTTTCTGTATTTTTGAATCCATATTTCAGAATGTGGCTACTCACATCCCTACAGAATTATTTTATTTTTCAATTCAATACTAGCAGATATTTGGATCATTAACATTTTGTTTTATTCAATGATTATGAAGAAATAAGAATTAAAGTAATTTTAATAATAAAAAATTGCATTATCAGAGTTAATATGGCTATCTCAAATATCTACACACAAAAAGAATAAATGCTATATTTACTTTTATTAAAAGAGCCATTATTTATTAGATTTTAATGAAAAATTCACTTTTTAACACATGATATCAATAAGAATTACATATATTTTGTATGTAAAAAAATATAGTAATGGTCTTTATTCCAATTATTCCTTATAACATTGCACTGAGTTGTACTGTTCAATTTTTATTTATTTAAGTAATATTTCCTGTCACTTCACTGGGTTTGTATTTCTATTATTCTACTAGAAAGAAACATCGCTTTACTAATGTACAATATCTAGCTGAATACAAAATGTATCTGCATGTTACATGCAATAAACAAGGTACCATACCTTTTGAATGTACAATGTGTATTTCTTTGTTATCTGGTTGATGCCAAGCTCACTCAAGTTTACAAGTAGTAAAGTATGGATTGAGATTGATGTTGAGTGTGTGTCTGTGTATCTGTACATATTTAGCAAGTTGGTTTTACCATCCTAAATAGTCACCACTATACTCTATCAGCTGTGATTTGGCTCACACTATGGAATCAACTGACATTTTACATTTCAATTCATAGACTATAGAAAGTGCAGTAAGCCATAATATGAAATAAATCTCATAAATGTAACCTGTGAATTAAGATTTTATGTCATACATATGAAAATAAAGTTTATTTATACAGAAAATAGGCATCACAGCCTTGTTTTCAAGTGTGACACCAAGATTTCGTAATGTTAACTTTAATATAACATTTTCAGTGGATCTCATACTGCCAAACACATATATTAAATAGTCAATAAAATTATAATTTGCTCCACTGCTTTTGTAGATAAAATATCATGACTTACTAAAAGGGTTTAGAGATCAGTAGGAGCTTATATTGTGAAATATAAAATAAAGTGAATAACTAGATAAAATCCTTTCACAAGAGTGTACAAATTAATTTGAGAAGCATAGATTTTGAGACTGTTTTATTATTTAAAAATGACAGTGTGAAAATTGTCATTGTGAAGAATGAAATGCTGTATTTAATTATTTTAGTCCTTTCCAAAGCAGGGATAGAAGGCATGATGGAAATTGGAAACGGTGACAGATGAAGCTAAATAACTTGACACAGACACATAAGACTGCGACTTCTGGCTAAACAGGTTGAGATGTAACACTTAGACACAATCTATTATTGTGTAAAATTGGACATGCTGCCAAGATATTATACTCCAGTTTCTTCAATTATGTTACTATATTAGGCTCCCAAGCTTATTTCAGCATCTTATTGTTTGATTTTTAAGATATGTTATCATTATATAATTCAATCTTTCAAAATCCCTGTTTTCTATAAATTAACATTGTATTCATATGTGGAACCACGTTCTTAAAAATGAGCCATATGAAAATATAGTACAATATATTAAAATGTAAAAATATTATTTAATGTGTTAATTAGACATCATATTAATAAACAGATATAAAATGTGTTTGTATATAATTTATGTATTAATATCTAAAATATATTTACTTGTTAAAGTTGCATATTTAATATGTATGATATGTACACATGTAGCACAAAAAATATTTTTTATTGAGTATTAATTCATATTAAAATTTTAATATTTAGAAATATTAATGTCTAAAATTATATTTTAGATAAAAAATTATGTTTGAGACCTTTATGATAGGTCAATCCTTTATACAAAATATTTATATATTTAAATTAAGGTAAATGTTACCATAGTAAGCCAAATAATATTCCCTCCACCTCGACATATCCATATCCTAATTTCCAGAACCTGTGATTATATTACCTTAGATAGTAAATGGAACCTTGTAGATATGCTTAAATGAAGAATCTTGCAGTGAGGGAGATTATTTAGGTGATACAAATATAATTACAAAGGTACTTATCAGTGCACGCAAAATCAGACAAAGAGAATCAGACAAAGAGATGTGAGCCTGATGAGAGGAGGAGAATGAGAGTGAGAGTGAGAGAGGAGAAGAAGAGATTTGGAGATGTTGTGTTGTTTGTTTTGAAGATGATGGAAGGGATCATGAACCAAGGAATGCAGGTGGCCTCTAGATGCTGTAAAAGGCAAGAAAATGGATTCTAACCTAGAGCCTCTAGAGGAAATACAGCCCTGCCAACACTTTGATTTTAGGCCTTCTGAACTTTGAACTGTAACATAATTTGTATTTTACACCACCAAATTTGCAGTAATTTGTTACAACACCTATAGGTAAATACAATTATATGTCTAAAGTCAGTTTTTTGAAAAGTCAAATGGAGTTGTGTAACTTGTCCAAGGTATCACAATTAATAGGTGATGAAAACAGAATTAGAACCTGTCTACTGTTCCCTTAAGCTTCCATGGATTCATAATTTTTAAGAAGTATTAACTCTTGTTTTTCTAAAACCTAGATCTTGGAACATACTAAAAAGAAAAAAAAAATGTTCAATAGCAATGATCTTTTTTAAAGGGCATTGCTATTTGTTTTTAATGCTATTGTAAATAAAATAATTTCCTTTGTTTTATTTTCAAATTGTTCATTCTTAGTGTATAGTAACAGAAATACTTTCTATATTTTGATTTTATAATCTGAAACTTGCTGAATTTGTTAGTTCTAATAGTGTTTTTTTTTTTTTTTTTTTTTTTTTTTTTTTTATGTGTGTAGGCTGCTTATGGTTTTCCATATACAGGATCATGCTAAATGTGAATAGATATAGTTTTGCTCCTTATAAAAAAGAACAAATTGGCTGGGCATGGTGACTCACACCTGTAATTTCATCACTTTAGGAGGCTGAGGCAGCAGATCACATGAGGTCGGGAGTTCGAGACCAACCTGACCGATATAGTGAAACCCCATCTGTACTAAAAATACAAAAACTAGCCAGATGTGGTGCCACATGCCTGTAATCCCAGCTACTCGGGAGGCCGAGGCAGGAGAATTGCCTGAATCCATGAGGTTGACTTTGTCATAAAAAGCAAAACAAAACAAAATAAAAAAAAAACTATATTTCATTAATTGCAACTTCTTACATGACACACTATGACTTAAGCATCTTGTATGAGTTATGCATTGTGCTAGGTGTACCTAACCTAATAAAGACCATATGCCTCCCCTGAAGAGTTTTCTCTTCTTGGATAATATTACATAGAAAAGTTTTTATGCAGCAAAAAATAATAAACACAATTCTATAATTTTACTTTTGAAGAAGCCTTAATTTTCCCAAATAAAAAGCCGTGCTAAATATATACACATGTTGAGCTGGTTTATCATTTTAAGGTTTGCTTAAGTTATTGAAGCAAAACTAATTGTGTTTCTTCTATGTAAATAAGAAACTAAAATATTTATATGCATTTTCAATGTGTAATACAAGGCAATATTCTTTGAAAAAATATAATTTATTGTAATTACACTTCCAACATATCTAGAAACATAAGAAGATTTGCTAACAAATTATATGTAAGTCTGTTCATCATTTAGTCTTTAGACCTATTTTTATTTAGTTATTAAGTAAATGGAAAGATTAAGGTAGTTGAATTTTATTCCCATGGTTTTTCACATGCTGCTGTGCTTAGAATGTTTACTTAGACATAGAAATGCTACAATCATATTTTTAAGCAACTTTTCAACCAACAGAAGAAGAAAAAGAGGGGCAGTATTTCTTTCATTAAAATGTTTCCATTTTATTCATGACAGATCTGTGTGACAAAAGTAAAAAAATTAATAAATTTTGAAAACCTCATTTATAACAATGCTCCCAATTTATATCAGTGACACAGACAAACATTACTCTTTCTATATCTCACCTGTTTAATATTTTTTTCTGGTAAATTGATAAATACATCAAAAAGATTTACATTAAGATATGAGAAACAGAAATTAATGCGATCAATTGGAAGTTAGCTAAATATGTGAACAAATTATTGATAGTTGATTTTTCAATTATAGAGAAGATTTTCAAGGTAATTCTTAAATCATGTTGGGTCTCCTGTATAAAATAACTTATGTACTTACGTTTAAATGAAACATTGTGAATAATTATAAATAGTAATGACCTTTCATTTTATAACATGTAAATAGGTATGTTCAATATTCTTTGTTATTATGTATTTAGAAACTAGTCACTGAAAATATTATGTAAATTTATCTACTAAGGGAATTTGAGTTTTTCTAAAAGTTTTGGCTTAAATACACAATTTTTATTTTGAAAATATTTTGTTACCCTCTTAACTATCAGTCATGAAGAATGAAGAGATCAACAGGATTGAAAAATCACTTTCGATGTAATTTTTAATCTTACAAATTATAGGACTTATTACTTTAAGTGGTAATGAGAATTTAATCCTATAAAAATTATTTAAGGTCCCAAACAAGGTCATTCTGAAAACATATATATTTTGTTTCTGACAAAAATAGTTTGTGAAGGTGAATAAGATTATTTTCTTTTTTCTGCTATGATACACAGCATTCTACACACACATAGGCGGAAAGTTGCCTACAGACTAAAATTCAGCCTTTGGTCATATTTCCACTGGACCCTACAATGCTTTAAATATGAGATATTTTGTATTAAAATATTCAAACCTCTGTTTTTTTTTAATTAATAAACTGTATTTTTAAAAGTAGTTTCAGTTTTATAGCAAAATTTAACAAAAGTACAGAGTTCTCATACACCCCCTGTCTGTATATACACACAACCTTCCCCACTATCCATATGCTGTACCACACTAGTATGTATATTACAATCAATTAACCTACATTGAAATATCTATAGTGGCAGGAGGCAGACAAATTCTTAGGCAGGAAGGGAGGGAGCGGGGCACTAAAACCCAAGCTTCAAGCCAAAGACAGCCTGAAGACTGAAAAGTAGGCTGCCAGTTCTGGGTAGAATTCCCCACCCACAGTGAAAACGTCCTTGATGCTTTTTAGCCAATCAAATGGTGCTTTTTCCAGGCCTGCCCATGGACCAATCAGCATGCACTTCCTCCTGCCCATAGACCAATCAGAATGCACGTCCTCCTGCCCATAGACCAATCAGAATCCACTTCCTCCATTCCAAGCCCATAAAACCCTGGACTCAGCCACAAGTTCGGGGCTCCCTGCCTGTTGTAGGAGTTAGACACTTGGGGGATCCTCTTCACTGAGAGCTGTTCTATCAGGAAAACTCTTCCATGTCTTGCTCATTCTCCATTTGTCCACATAACTGCATTCTTCCTGGAGACAGGACAAGAACTTGGGATCCACCAAAAGGAGGACATGAAAAGGGCTGTAACACGTTCTTGGCCAGCTTGCTGAACTCTGGGTGGTAACATGCTCCTGTTTGCTTGACCAGAATTGAAGTGCAGCCACCCTTTGCAGGGCCCAGGCCACAGGATTTTCCAAGCCAGAGCTTTAACACTATAGCCTTCCTGCTCCAGTGACACGAAGTGGTGGAGGGGAGCCCGGGAGCCACTGGACAGAGCAAAGCATGGGACTGAAGGAGCTGAAACATGTCCCTGCCCATTTGCAGAGCTGTGGGTGGTGAGAATGAGAGAGTTGAAGCACACCTACCAATCCTAGGAACTCTGCAGCTGTTGGCGTCTCCATGTTTTCTGGGACCATGGCATTCCCCTTTTCCTGACCTGATACTGGCACCTGCAGCAGAATCTGCTTGTGGTACGCCTAGTCCAGCTATTGCCTCGCCTGGAGCCAGTCCCTGTGACAGTGTCTGGAGCTGCCCACCCTGCCACAGCAGCTGGCATGCCTGGCTGTGTGCAGTGGCCCTGCACTCACTCGCTCACACATCCCCAATTCCTCTGCACCTCGCTAGCCCTTGGCAGGCATGGGATCCAGGCTGGTAGCGCAAGCAGAGCACAACCTGCCAGTCCCAGTAGGTCGAAAGAGCCCATTGTGCATGAGGGAAACTCAGGCAGGGGCACTGACAACCGCAGAGGTTTCCAGCTGTCAAAGCAACACCTGAAGGATCCTGTGGCATCATCATAACCCAAAGTCCATAGTTTACATCACAGTTCACTCTTGGCATTATTTATGCTATGGGTTTTGACAAATATTTAGTAATGTGTATCCACAATCTACAGAAAAGTTTCACCTCCCCAGAAATCCTCTTTGCTCTTCCTATTCATCTCTTCCTCTCCCTTAATTCCTGGGAACTGCTTATCTTTTTACTCTCTTCATAGTTTTGCCTTTTCTAGAATGATATGGTTGAAATCATCCAGTACAAAGTCTTTTCAGATTGGCTTTTTTCTTTTAGTAGTTTGCATTTAAGATATTATTTTATGTCTTTTTATAGTTTGGTAGTTCATTTATTTTTTTCAGCACTGAATAGTATTCTATTGTCTGGATGTACCATAGTTTATCAACTTATCTACTAAAGAATATCTTGGTTGCTTGGTTGCTTTCAGATTTTGTCAATTATGATTAAAGCTGCTATCAATATTTACGTACAGTTTTTGTGTGGATATGTTTTCAATTCATTTGGGTAAATATTATAGAATGTGATAGCTACATCATATGGTATTAATATGTTTTATTTTTATAAGAAATACCAAACTCACTTCCAAAGTGGTTATACTATTCGGTATTCCCACCAGAAATAAATGAGACTTCCATCTCGTTCACATCCTTGCCATCATTTGGTGTTTTCAGTGTTTTGGATTTTGCCTCTTTCAACAGAAGTGTAGTGGTATCTAAGTATTATTTTAATGCTTAATTATCGAATGACACGTTATTTTTAACATTTTTTTCATTTTCATACTTGCCATTTATGTATTTTCATTGGTGAAATATGTGTACAGATCTTTTGCCCAGTTTTTAAAATCAGTTTTTCTTAATTTTGAGTTACTGCGTATATTTTGGATATGGTACCTTTATCAATATATGTTTGCAATTATATTATCCTAGTTTTTGTGACATATAGTCATATACAGAGCAACAGTTTTAAATTGTAATGAAGTCCAGGTTATCACTTTTTTTTCATGGATGATGCTGATTATGTTGTATCTAAAAAGTCATCACCATATCCCAGGTTATCAAGGTTTTCTCCTATGTAATCTTCTAAGAGTTTTAGTTTTGGCTCTTACATTTGTGTCTATAATCTATTTTGAGTTAATTATTGTAAAGATTGTGTGATCTGTGTAGATTATTTGTTTGCATGTAATGTCTAAGATCCATTGTTTTATCATTGGTTGAAAAGACTATCTCTGCTTCATTGCATTGCTTTTGTTTTTTGTCAAAGATCAATTAGTTGACTATAAGTATGTGGGTCTCCTTCTGAACTCTTTATTCTAATGTATTAATCTATTTGTCTATTTCATCATTGTCACATGTCTTGATTATTGTAACTTTATAGTTTGTCTTTAAGTTAGAGAGAGTCAGTCCTCTAATATTTTTCTTTTCCTTCAGTATTGAGTTGTTAGTCTGGGTATTTTATCTTCACATATAATCTGGAATTGGTTGGTTGATATGCACAAAATAACCTGCTGGAATTTTGATGAAAATTATATTAAATCTATATATTGAGATAGGAAAACTGACATCTTGGTAATGTTTTGCTTTCCTACCCATGAACATAGAGTATTTCTCCACTTATTTACTTTTTCCTTGTTATCTTTCATCAGCGTTTTATATTTGTCCTCATATAATTTTGAACATATTTGCTTTATACCTAAGTATTTCATTTTTGAGGTGCTAATTTAAATGGTAATGTCTTTTTAAATTTAAATTTCATTTTTAATTACTGATATACAGAAAAGCAGCTGGCTTTTGTGTATAATCTTATATCCCACAAACTTGCTATAATTACTAACTAGTTCCAGGAGTTTTCATTTACTTGCAAATTTCAAAAAAATACAAAAGTAACCATGTAGTCTGTAAAAAAAAATTTCTTCTTTTCCGGACTGTGTACTATTTATGTTTTTGTCTTTTTTTATGTTTTGGTCTTTTGTTATTGCTTTAGCTGGGACTTTCAAGATGATATCGAAAAGTAGTGGTGAGAGGAGACATCCTTACCTTATTCCTTAGTAAAAAAGCATTGGTTGAATTTCTCCTTATTAAATATGATATTAGTTGGTGATTAATCTAGTTGAGAAAGTTTCCCTTTATTCCAAGCTTACTGAGGGTTTTTATTATTAATGGGTTTAAAATTGTGTGAATTAAAAAATATATATCTAATGATATGGTCATATGATTCTTGTTTATGAGCCTATGGATGTGATGGGTTACATTAACTGTTTTTCTGTCGTTGAACCAGCCTTGCATTCTTGGCAAAAATTCTACTTGTTCATGATATATCATGCTATTTATACCTTGCTTGATTCAATTTGCTAATAGTTTTATTGGAGATTTTTGCATTCATGTTTATGAGAGCTATTGGTGTGTAATTATCTTTCTATGTAATGTTATGATCTGGATTTGGTATTATAGTAATGCTGGTCTCATAGAATTAATTGGGAAGCCTCTCTTTGTATCTTCTGGAAGAGATTATAAATAATTGGTGCAATTATTTTTTTTAATATTTGATAAAATTTACCAGTGAACTTATCCTGGTATGGTGCTTTTTGTTTAAGAAGAATATTCATTATTGACTCAATTTATTTAATATATATAGAGAGAGATATATAGATATAGACAATCTATGCAGATTGTTTTTCTTGTGTGAGCTTTTGCTTTAATTACTTCAAATAACTCTTATCTGTTAGATCAATTTAGAATAAGAAACCTGAAACTTTTTATCTTTATTTATTTATTCTCCAACATTCTTCTTTTCTGTATGTAGAGCTCAGTTTCTGACCTATGCCATTTTCCATCTCTGTAGAAGAACTTCTTTTTCTTTCTCTTTTTTTTTTTTTTTTTTTTTTTTTTTTTTTTGAGATGGAGTTTCAATCTTGTTGCCCAGGTTGGAGTGCAATTGTGTAATCTCATCTCACTGCAACCTCCACCTCCCAGGTTCAAGCGATTCTCATGCCTCAGCCTCCCGAGTAGCTAGGATTACAGGCATGCACCATCACACCCAGCTAATTTTGTATTTTTAGTAGAGACAGGGTTTCTCCATGTTGGTCAGGCTGGTCTGGAACTCCTGACCTCAGGTGATCTGCATGCCTCACCCAAGAACTTCTTTTAACAATTTTTTTGCAAGGCAGGTGTACTGGCCACAAATTTCCTCAATATAGTGTGCCAGAGAAAGTTTTATTATTTTTTCAATTTTGAAGAATAGTTTTGCTAGGTACAGAAATTTTGGTTTATATTTTTTTTATCTCTCAGTGTAGTGGATATTTCAGTCCCCTATTTTCTTGCTTGCATAGTTTCTGAGGAGAATGAGGTGTTAACCTTACATTGGCCCTTATATAGATAATTGTGGACCTTGTTTCCTCTCTCTGGCTTCTTTCAAGATTCTTTATCTGTGATTTTCTGAAGTTTTAATATGATATGTCTAGATACATGTGTTCTTTTTTTTTTTTTTTCCTCTCTCTTTTTTGTCACTTACTCTGCTTTTTGGTTTGGTATTCTTTGAGGTTTTGTTTGCTTGTTTGATTTTTGTTTGTTTGTTTGTTTGTTTTTTGAGACAGAATCTAATTCTGTTGCCCAGGCTGGAGTGCAGTGGCATGATCCCAGCTCACTGCAACCTCCGCCGCCTGGGTTCCAGTGATCCTCCACCTGAGCCTCCTTAGTAGCTGGAATTGCAGGCATGAACCGCCTTGCCTGGCTACTTTTTGTGTTTTTAGTAGAGAGAGGGTTTTACCATGTTGGCCAGGCTGGTCTCAACTCCTAACCTCAAGTGAACAGCCCTCCTCAGTCTCTGAAAGTACTAGGATTACAGGCATATGACATCGTGTCTGGTCTCTTTGAGTCTTCTGTATCTATAGTTTGGTGCTTGATAAATTTGGGGAAATTTGCTGACACTGTTGCTTTAAATATTGCTTTATTCCTCCCTCCACCTTCTGGCATATAATTAGGCATACATTATATTTTTTGTATTTGTTTCATATTTTTTGTAAATTCTGTTCTGGTTTTTGTTTCTGTATTGTTTTGATTTTGCCATTTTTTTTCTCTTTACTTTTTAGTTTTGGAAGTAGGCAATGTCGTATCTTCAAACTCAGAAATATTTTCCTCTGGGGAGTCTTGTCTACTAATGAGCTCATGCAAGGCATTCTTTAGTTTTGTTACAATGTTTTCTATTACTTTCATTTTTTTCTTAGACTATCCATCTCCCTGCTTACATTGTGCATATATGCTTTCATGCCTTCTACTTTTTCTAATAAAGCCCTTGAATATTTATTTTAAATTTCTTGTCTAATTCCACATTCCTGTCATTGCTGACTCTGGTTCTGGTGTGTATTTGTACTCTTTAAGCTGGTAGTTTTTGCATTTTTAACATATTCTGTAACTTTTTGTTGAAAGGTTGGTTGTCGTGATGTACTGTGTAGATGAAACTAGGGTAAGTAGGCTTTTAGTATTATAATGGTAAGGGTTGGCGGGTGATGCACATTGGATAAGCGGAGTGGGTCACATAAGACTATAAAGACATGTTTTAGTCTTATGACTATATCACCCTTTGGTAAGCTGTGTCTCTGGATTATGAACTTTACCTGTGCTTCTCGGTATTTATTTTACCCCTTAGGTGGGATAGGATGACTATAAGGGGATGAAGCTGGGTATTTCCTTCCTCTAAATGTTTAGGCACTGGTAAAACCCCAGCAGGTTAGGCTCTGGTAAAATATTTTTGTTTGTTTGTTCATTTAGTTTAGTTTTGTTTTTCTCTGACAACAGGCTTGTTAAGAGAAAGGTGTTCTGGCACAGTGCAAAATGCGTTTTCTCACTCCGTTCTGGAAGCTACAGTTAAGTTTTCTCTTATATTCACTGTGAGGACTGGTAGAGTAGTATTAGCAAACTATAGTCTATTTTCATAAATTGTACTGAGACATAATAATGATTATTTATATATTGTCTGGGCTGTTACATGCTTCAACAGCAGAGCTGGAGAGTTATGACTGAAACTGTATGGCTTACAAAACTGAAATATTTACCATTTTGTCCTTCAAGTAAGAATGTGCTGAACCTCAATCTAGACCTTATATTTTAAATGACTCTTGAATATTTTAAAAATCTTTTGTCTATCTAGAATTATGTGGAAATTTATTTGATCTGCATTTTCAAATTTATTGATAAAAATGTTGTTCATATCTTCTTTATCTCCGTTTATTTTCAGTAGGACCTGTAGTAATATCCATTAAAAATGTGAGTATTCTCTATTGTCTCTCTTATTTTTCTCAACTAGTTTTGTCAGGTATTTACGTAATTTATTAGTGTTTTCAAAGAACCAAATTTGTCTTTCTTATTTCTATTTATTTTCTTTCTCCTATTTCATTCTTTTCTGCTATTAGAATACTTTTTTATTGTCTACTATTTTCTTTGCCTTTGCTTTTTTTCAAAACTTCTAAAAATAGTATTTAAATGAATAATTTGCATCTATTTTTATCTTTAATATATACATTTAAGACTCTCCATATAACTCTGATTATGTATGCACCAACAAATTTTTCTGTATTACAAAATATTTATCAGATTAAATATTTATTTCAATTGTGAGTTATCTTTTGACCCACAAGTTATTTAGAGTTATATTGCTTAATTTCTAAACCTTTAGATATTTTTCCAGTGTCTCATTTTCAGTAAATGCCAGCTATAATTAAATATGCTGTTTCAATCTTCTGTAACCATACTGATATTTTGTCCCATTTTTCAATAAGTTACTAGATGAAGTGTATTTAAATCTCTGACAATAAGTATGATTTTATTTTTGGGGGGTGGTGGGTAGCTTTATATTTTGCTATTTGTTTTTTTGATTTATACTAATTTATATTGTTTTGTTTTGTTTTGTTGACAGATTCCAGCTCTGTTGCCAGGCTGGAGTGCAGTGGCGCGATCTCACTGCAATCACCACCTCCTGGGTTCAAGTGATTCCCCTGCTTCAGCCTCCTGAGTAGCTGGGACTACAGGCACGCACCAGCACATCCAGCTATTTTTTGTGTGTTTTTGTACAGACAGGATTTCACCATGTTGGCCAAGAAGGTCTCGCTTTCCTGACCTTATGATCCTCCTGCCTCAGCCTCCCAAAGTGCTGGGATTACAGGCATGAGCCACTGCGCCCGGCCCAGTAACAGTTTTCATATCTTCCTATGTATTAGCCCCCTAATCACTCTAAAATATATCTCTCTATCTCTAATAATGACTACATGATATCAACTATAGTTCCACCAGCTCATGCTTGATAAAAATAGGGGTGACATATCTTTTTTATTTCTTTACTTTCAATTTTTAAAATATATTTAAGTTGTGTTTATTTTAAGCTGCAGACAGTGACATTTTGTTGTATTTTTAAGTTAGACAAAATTTGCTTTATAACTGGAGTTTTATATTATTTTAACCTAATAACATTATTGAAATATGTGGTTTAAATTACTAACTTGAAAATCATTTTCTAGTTGTCTCATCCATTCTTTATTTCTTTTTGCATCACTGTCTTCCATTTTTTTCATTCAATTTACCATATTTTCTTGTTTCATTACTCTTCTACAGTAACTTTTTAGCTATGTATTATTTGACTTAGTAGTTCAACTACAGATTACAACATTTTCCTCTGATTATTTAAAGCAGAGTATAAATTAATACTTAATGTTATATTCTTTTCAGTGTTAAGATCCTAGAAAACTAATTCAATATGCAACCTTAGTGAATTTGTGTTATTTTTTGTCATGTATTTTAATTCTGTATATTTTAAAATCCACATGACATTATTATTGTTATTTTATATTGTTAACTTTCATTTATATTTACCTACATGTTTACCAATTTATTTAGATTTTCATTCATTTTTGCATCTTTTTATTTCTATTTGGGCATATAATCTTTCTGCCAAAAGTCTTTGCTTTATGTTTTCTCTGGTGTAGGTGTTTAGGTGACAAATTTGGTCAGATTATTTTGGTACTAAAATGTCTGTATTGTGCCTTCAGTTTTGAATGACACTGTCACTAGATTTTTTATTTTCATTCTCTCTGGTCCTTGCCTTCTCCATTCCTGGATCTCCTGATAATTCTTTACTTTAAAATATTACTTTCTTTGCATTTATTCTGCTTAGATTTTGTTTATTGAATATATGGCTTGAAGTCTTAAATGATTTTGGAAAACTTATCTGTCTTTTCATCTGTTTCTTCTGCATCATTTTCTATCTTCCTTTCTTCTATATCTCCCACAGTATGTTAGAAATTTCATGGTATCCCATATGTAACTCCTGCTCTTTTACTCAGTTTATTTCCTTCCCTTTCTCTTTTAATTAAAATATTTTGCAATGACCTATTTTTATTTACTAATCTTCTCCTCTTCTGTGTCTAATCTTTTGTTAAACCCCTATTTTTAGGTCTTATTTTTAGTTATTGCATATTTCAGTTTTAACATTTCCATTTGATTTTTGTCAAAACAATACTTCCCTCTTTTAAAATCTTTCATGTGGTCTTCAATTTCTTGAGAAAATAAATATTTTAATTTCTTATAAGAATATTGACCTTCTGCCTCTGTTGCAATTTTGGAGATTTCATCTTGTTTCTTCTTATTCTAATCAATTTTTAACTAAATGCTGGATACATTATTTAAAAATTACAGAGATAATTTGAGACTTCTCCAGGGATGATTTGCCTTTGCTCCTAGAAGGCAGTTAGAAAGTCATTGAGAGTTTAGAAAGCAATGCTATGGAGCTGAATTGAGAGAGACATTCTGGTAAATCTGTTATGAGAGGACATCACCGGAAAGTGTTGTTTCTATTGTTGTTCTCTAACATCTTCCTGGTTAGTGTTATCTAATATCTTCTCATGTTATAACACCTTCATCGTCTTGGTGGTGAAATTGTTGGCACTGGACTGATAAAAACAAAGCATTGTATAATCCCTGTAGAAGGTAAATGGGCAGTATTACGTAAGAATACCTAAATTCTTGTCTTTAAAATCCTACATTATACTATCTGGAATAGAGCTGTTTTCACAACAAGAGGTAGTTTACAATTTAGTAAACAATGGCTTCTCTTCACCAACCCAGTTGTTGAGAATGTGTGATGCCTGAAAAAAAATCATTTTTTAGTTAAAGAATGTAAAATAATACTGTTATTTTTGTTGATGAACACAGTGTCAAATATGACTATGTCTGCCATATTATGTGGTATTATGAAGGATTGTAAAATAAAATTAAATAAAAACCAAATAAATATTTTATTGTTTACAAATAGTCGTTTTGTATATTTTGTTTAGAGTTTATAATTGCTATGAGCAGAAATTTTGCATGCACACAAACTACTCTGTTTTTAATTGAACTGTTTTGCCATATTCATAAAAATATTCTCACAAAACATCAAAATCTAGGAGGCTACAGTAGGGAAAACATACTAGGTTCTTCTAGTTCCTTTTGTTGTTGATAAATCAATCATCCATCTAATTTGAATTGTTTTGAAAATACTCTCTTTCCTTTGGTTTTTGTTTATAAGAGGTTCTCTTTGGTTTTTGTTTTCTTTCATTTTTATTATTATATGTTAAGTCACAGATTCATTTATCTTGATTACTTTTGTGTTTATAGAACTGAGAATTTTTCAGTAATTCTGACAAATTCTGTCAGTCATTACTGCTTTGATAATTTTCTCTTTTATAATTCTCCAGGTATCCCTTTGGAAACTTCATCAAATAAAAGTTACATATTTTTATTCTCCTTGATACGCACCTTAATCTTTCATATTTCCTATTTTTGTTTTTCTGAATTGCATTCTAGTTTATTGCTTATATAACTGACCAACCCGATACGTCTTCAGCTTGATCTAATATGTGGTTTAACTAACTTAGTATTTTTTTAAATTTAGTCATTAATTTTTTAACTTTTAAAATTTCTAAATTTTCAAATCTTAATTTTCATAGATTCCTCTTCCTTTCTCATATATTTAACTTATATTTCATGTCATTAACTGAATAAAACCTTTCTGTGTCTCACAATTTCAGTATTGGAAGTGTTTTTGGTTCTTGATTCAGCTCACATTTGTTTCGTCTAGTTAAGCCTCAGGATGCCTCTTTCTTTGTGCATTTGTGATATTTCACTAAATTATTATTAATTCATGGCAATGTTTACAGCTGAAGTCAAATTTTATCATACCGAAAGTATTTACCTTTCTATCTGCCAGAAAAATGAAAACAGAAGATAATCTGGATCCTGTTAAATTAAAATTACCTGCTTGAATTCTCCCATTCTACCTCCTACCGATTCTGAAGTGCTTTGAATTTCAGGTGAAATGTCTATGAAGTCCAGTTCATGAGCATGGATTTTTACTGGAGAATTATCTCCATAAACCCAGTTTCAAAATCTACATTAGCAAGTTGCTTGCCTGTTGATACTTTATTTTTCACCTCTTAAGATGGAGGCATATCTTTTCTGGATTTCCTTTCTTCATTGTGGGAAGCAATGTGAGCCTTCTTACTTGGTCTAGATACTAGAATTTATCACATAAGTCCCAGAAATCCATGATCTCAATATCATAAAATTTCATCAATATAAATTTTTTGCATTTTACCAATTTTCAAGGCTTTCAATTTTATCAATTTTGGGCTTTTTATATTCATTGTAAGTCAGTGATAAAAAATTTTAAAAAATGACTTTATTAATTGTGATTGACAGATTTGTTCTGAAAATCCAGGGTAATACATAATAGGAGATAGAAATCATATGTTTTCTATTTCTCTTCTTTTATAGCTCAAACAGATATACATATTGGGTATAAAGTTCCATGTATGTGTAAGGATGCATGTGGATATACGTGTGTTTACACATAATTATTGACTTACAAACATATTCACAGTATATTTTAACTAAGTCTTCTGAAAACAGAAATATAATAAGATATTGCTTTCTATTAAATGTTATAGATGTATTGCAAGAGGAAAAATACAACAATATACATGCAGGGAAAACGTATAATTTGATTCCTATTTCAAAGAAGACAACATGTTTGACAAACTATTAGAAATATGAACACCTTATAAAAACCATAAAACAGAAACGTTTTTGTACTGTGCTGAATATTTATTAGATTTGAAATCAAATAGTATTCACTGAATGTATCAAAAAAATGAAACTTGATATGGTTTTAGAATACTCAACAGACTTACTTAGTAGCAAAACTTTTATTTCCTCATTACCATATAACTACAAAAGAAAATTAGACCCAACAGAAAGCTTACGAAAGAAGTGATTTTTTTGATAAAAGTGTGTCCACATAGAATAAGAATAAAAATAGACCAATAACTATAGACACTATTCATACTATTACGCAAATGTTAAATGTGAGCAGCTGGTAGAGTGGAGAAATTATCACGCCTGGTAGTTAATAGTCATGTTGTTGTGTAAACACCTTTCTTAATGTGGAAAAGTAATTTTCTGAAATCAAATGCTTCAATCAACCTTCATAATATTGTGTCATGTTTCTGTAAGCTAAGAGAGTATTGTTTTTCTCTATAACCTATTTAGACCATAAGATAAATTAATGTGCTTCTGTAAACATTCAGAAAAAGTTTCCTAGCCATTAAAAAATTCATGCTCTCATGCAATTATACAGATAGTTCGAAAATATAACATTAGAAACAAAATAATTTCGTAAGAATATATATGGTTTGAATTTTAAAACTCACAGAAGCAACAGTAATGCAATTGAAAACATGACACTTGTTGGAGATTTGTGAAAAGGTAATGCATTAGTCCATTGTCACACTGCTATAAAGAACTACCTGCGCCAGGCACAGTGGCTCATACCTATAATCCCAGCACTTTGGGAGGCCGAAGCGAGCAGATCACCTGAGATCAGGAGTTCAAGGCCAGCGTGGCCAACAAGGCCAAACCCTGTCTCTGCTAAAACTACAAAAATTAGCTGGGCATGGTGGAGGCAGGAGAATAGCTTGAACCCAAAAGGTGGAGGTTGCAGTGAGCCGAGATTGTACCATTGTACTCTAGCCTGGGCGACAGAGGGAGACTCTGCCTCAAAAAAAACAAAAAACAAAAAACAAAACAAACAAACAGTAAAACTACCTGACTGAGACTCGGTAATTTATGACGAAAAAGAGGCTTAATTGACTCACAGTTCCACAAACTGTACAGGAGTTATGGCTAGGGAGGCCTCAGGAAACTTACAATCCTGGCAGAAGATGAAGGAGAAGCAAGACAAGTTTTCACATGGTGGCAGGAGACAGAGAGCAAAAGGGGAAGTGCTATATACCTTTCAATCAGACCTCATGAGAACTCACTTGCTATCATGAGAACAGTAAGGGGGAAATCTGCCCCCATGTTTCAATCACCTCCCACCAGGCCCTACCTCAAGCAATCAGGATCATAATTAAACATGAGATCTGAGTAGGGACGCAGAGCCAAACCATATCATGTAATAAGAAAAAATTGTCAATTATCAATGTCTCATAAACTCCTAGACTCTGTGGTAGAGATTTTAAATACGTTATCTAATTGAACTCGTCAATAGTGCTGTAAGTAGATATTATGATCTTTAGTTTAGATATTAGAAAAGGCAGTTTTACAATATAAATGCCTTGCACAAAGCTACAGAGCTATAAAAGGGCATGCAATGATTTCTAGATAATAATCTGTCAAGCCAGGTCATCAATCTTGGCCATTTTATGAATTGAATGGTAAACTCATTTTAAGATTGCATGGAAGACATTTTAAGTGTACTTTAAAATATACATAATTTATTTAAGGTGATTACAGAAATAGTCAAATAAGTAATTAAAAAAAAAATAGCAGCACTGGCCGGGTGCGGTGGCTCACGCCTGTAATCCCAGCACTTTGGGAGGCTGAGGCGGGCGGATAACAAGGTCAGGAGATTGAGACTAGGTGAAACCCCGTCTCTACTAAAAATACAAAAAATTAGCCTGGTGTGGTGGCGGGCGCCTGTAGTCTCAGCTGTTCTGGAGGCTGAGGCAGGAGAATGGCGTGAACCGGGGAGGCGGAGCTTGTAATGAGCCCAGATCGTGCCACTGCACTCCAGCCTGGGAGACAGAGCGAGACACCATCTCAAAATAATAATAATAATAATAATAATAATAAATTAATTAAAAATTTAAAAATGGCACTAGTTTAAGTTTCTAGAAAATAGACAATACTTTATTTGACTCTTGCCATTCTCAAAAACAGTAACTCTTACAAACACTTGTATTTAACAGTGATGATGCTGGTGTTAATATCAATGATATTACTAACGTCATTCCCTAACAAGACTGAGAAGCAAAATTAATCTCAGTAAGTACTATTTGATTTAAATTGAATAGTGAAAATTTTAATACACCATTTTTTTTCTTCTAAATTTTAGTAAACCACAATAAGAAATACAAGAAGACAAAGATGAAACACAGAAACATATGGGATATGGAAACCAAGGTTCCTTCTCAGAAATGCCATAAAAATAATTTTATGCATAAAAGTTACATAGCAGGGTTTGGGTAAAAGTAGATCAGATCAAAACATCAAAACAAACAAACAAACAAACAAAAAATCCTCCAACTCCAGCCTGGCAGCAAGAGCAAAACTCTGTCATAAAATAAAATAAAATAAAATAAAACTTCAAGAGGTATGTATTTGAGTAAAAAAAAAAAGAAGGAATTCAATTTCATCAATTGTGTGATTGTGAGAATGGATATTTCATTCATGCAATCACTATCACGCTTCTATTGTGTGTTTGTCTAGAGCTTAGAGATTAAGCAGTGAAAAAGAATAGTATCTGCACTTATAAAATTTATCTTCTAATGAGGGGAGAAATTGATCACAATATGCATGTAGGTAAATATAAAATCTGTTCAATGGTGATAAAGACGTAAGTGAAGCTGTAAATCAAAGTAAAAAAAATGGGGGAGTTGTCATTATAAATAAAATGGTCAACAAACACTTTATTCATAGTTTAATATATGAGTCAAACAAAGCAAGAGTAATGGGGGAGTGAATTTGTTGAATATTCCAGGCAGAAGGGCAAACAACTATAAAGGTCCCAATGTGGGAGTTGGCATGTGTATTTAAACGGAAAAATGAGGTACATGTGGCTAGAGTGAAAAAAATGGCAGAAGGAGAGGAAAAGATATCAGAGAAGTAGCAGGGCGCAGCTAATGTAAGTCACTTAGAACAATGTAAAGTCTTTCACTTTTATTATGAACAAGACAGAAGGCCAAAAGTAGAGTTCAAACTGAATGACATATCCTGCCTGTTTTTAAAAAGAAATGCTCTGAATGTTGTATTCTGACTAGTCTGTGAGCATAGATAGCAGACACACGTATGTGAGACCATTTGGGAATCATGAGATAATCCAGGCTAGAGAAGAATTAAAAGGCAAGGAGTTGATTCATATCAGAAATGGATAAATTTCAAATATATTTTGAAAGTAAAGTCAGAAAGATTTATAGATTGATTCCAGGTATGATAGTGGTAAGTGGGAACCTAAAAAATTACTCCAAAAATTTGGCCTTTTCAAATGGGAGATAATCTTGAGATTATAGGAAAAAGATACATTTCTCACACAAAAAAGAAAGAGTTAAATATTTTAAGATAAATACAAATGCATTCAAGAGGTAATGGTCCAATAAAAAAGCAAAGCGAAAATTAACATGAGTTTTAATAATGCTCGGAGTTTTAAAAAAAGAACATTTTGACCTTACAGTTATATTCTTTCAATAGAATAGTAATATGATGATAGTGTATTATTTGACAAATTAATACTCTATACAAATGTGTGTTTATACACCCACACACTAATGTAAATAGCATTTGTTGTTTCTCAAATAAACACATAATACTAAAGAATTACCTATGGTTGCAGAAGAGAATGTATTATTTTGCTAAATGTATTTTGTTTGAAATGTTTTATTACATGTGTCAACTTTAACAATAAATTTAAATGTACAGTTATAGAAACAGAGTTTTAAGAGGTGAAAGAATTTGATGTGAAAAAAAATGGATCAAATATCTAAATGTGAAACTGAAAATTATAAAACCCTTGAAAGAAAATACAGGCATAAAATCCGTTGGGGCTTTTATGACTTTGGATTAAATCATTTCTTATATATAAAAACTAAAACAACTGACAAAAGAAAAACACAGATAAACTAGATTTCATCAAAATTAGAAACTTGTGTTTCAATATAGACCATCAAGAAAGTAAAAAACAACTGTCAGAATGGAAGAAAAGAATTATTACAAGTCAACAATAAAAAGACAGATAACCTAATTAATAAATGGTCAAATTATTTGAATAGTCATTTCTCCAAAGAAGATGTACACATGGGAAATAAGCATATGAAAATATATTCAATATCATTACTCTTTAAGGAAATAGAAATCAAAACCACAATGAGATACCACTTCACATCCCTTAGTATGGCAAGAATAAAAATGACAGACAATATCAAGAGTTGGTAAAAATATGGAGAAATGGGAACACTCATATTTTTCTGGGGAAGATTTAAAATGGTACCAGCCACTTTAGAAAACAGTTTTGCAGTTCCTCAAATAGTTAAAATAGAGTTACTACATGTCTCAGCAATTCTACTTTTAGATACACACCCAAGAGAATTGAAAGTGCTTATACATGAATTACTTAGCAGCATTTTTTATAATAGCTTGATAGTGGAAAAACCCAGCCTCCCATCAATTGATAAACGGATAAATGCAATGTGCTATATCCCCACAATGTAACATTATTCAACCAGTCAAAGGAATGAAGTATTGATAATACAACGTGGATGAAGCTGTGAAAGAAGTACTTAAAAAAAGCCACACACACAAGGTCACCTATTTTATCACTTCATTTATATGAAATGTCCAGAAAAAGCAAATATTGAGAGAAAGAAAGTGGATTAGTGGTGTTCACAGGCTAGAGGTAGAGGGAATAAGGAGTGACTTCTAATGAGTACAGCATTTCTCTTATGGGTGAAGAACATATCCTGAAATTAAATGGCGGTGATGGAAGCACAATTCTGTAAGTATACGTAAAACATCTAGATTTTACACCTTAAAATAGTGAATTTTAAGCATGTGAATTATATATCAATAAAAACAAAAGTAAAAAACATTAAAATCTTTTTGTAAATTTTGAAATGTATGACTCATTTTACAAAATGTGAATGGTAAAAATGAATCAAGATGTTAGATGTAAACTTACATAAAGAAATAGGATAGAAGCAGTTTTTTAACTGACAAAACTGGATGTAATCAATAATTCTATGTTGAAAATTAATGCAGTTCTTACCATATGTATAGCTCTAAGAAATTCTTCAAACTATGATTTTTGGTTTGGTCATCAGAGATATGAAACATTACCTTTATCCACAGAAAGGCTATAGCACTGAAAATTCTCAGGCAAGAGAAAATGCTCAGAAAAGTATTTTGTCTGGCTGATTATGGTTGATATGGGTCTAAAGCTCAATTCAGCATACAAATATGTAGTATGTACTAAAATGAGCAAATCAAAGCCACTCCTTGAGCCAAAACCCTCCAGGGTTTCCTTTTTCTTTAAATACCACACTTGTTTAAGTGGATTCCAAGCAAAAGCTGAAGCCGTTCACTTGAGTTTTGAAGGTCACAAGTGACTGGAGTTAACCATCTTCATCTTCTTCCCAGGCAATCATATCATGGTTTTTACATATCATTTTGCTACAAACTACCCCTTGGAGCCTACCTCCAAATGGACACTATTCCCTCGTTAATATTTGTCTCAATCCTCCTGGGACCCAAGGTACATTATTCTAAGAAATTGCTTACCAGGTTCTTCCCTGTCCACTGGACCACCAGCTTGGGCCTACAGATTTCTCAAGTTAACAAACATATAGTCATGTAATCTCATTCTATACACACTCTGGGTCCCTAGGTCTCTCAGAGACCCCTTCTATAGTCTTCTCTTTCTCTCTCAGTCACTTTCTCTCTCTCCTTCAGCCTTCCCCCTCCTTTGCTCCATCCCTTGCTTAATCGACTTTGAAAAACTGTGTATTCAGAAAGCTAGGATGCTATTTGGTGGTAACATTGTTCTTTTTTTTTTTTTAACCTCCCAAAATCTCATGAGTAAAGTATATGGCCCAAACTATTGAAATATCTCCTTAAAAGTGTGATATTTAGTGTCTTTTTGCCATAGCTATGAGTCATAATCACCAGTCAACATCCTTTACATCAGTTCCTACATTGGCATATCATGTTTTTGTTTATGTGTATGATATGTGGCTTAGTAACTTATCAATTAATTACTAATTTTACTAGATCAGTGAGCATCTGTCAATTCTAGAGTTTCCCCACTGCAAAGAAAAGTGCTAATATAAGCTTAGCTACCTGAACAAGCAGTCAATGAAAGGCTACCTTCCACTGGAGAAGTGGCACATGTGCACTCAATGCATCTGGAGAAAAAGCCGTATGAAAAAATGATATGTGGGCTGTATTTTTGTTAGAGAAATATTAAGGGTTATTGGTTAGTCCCTTGTATAGGAGTTTTATGACAAATGAAATAAATTGCTATTGATAAAAGAAAAATTTTAAAGCAATATTCAGATTCTTGAATGTGAATTATTTTAAAATATGTTTTTGTCTGAATAGAACTTAGCATTTAGTAAGTCTAAATTTAAATAAAATGTAATATAATATATTTATATGCCAAATATACATAATTATTAAAATAAAGTAGAAAATTTAAGAATCACTTATTGGATAGCAAGCATATTCTTACTTGGGAATCTTCATTTCTGCTGCAGAACAAATATCACAGCACAGCTTTTTGGAAATGATCTAACAATGACTGAAGTTTCTTAATGTAAGTTACAGAATACAACTTTGAAAAAGAATCATATTTTGAGGAGAAAGTATTTGTTTTTGCTCTCAGAGGATACAAGATTACTGATTTTATTTCAGTAACTTTAAGTCCCTTTGAGTAGGCAAAAAGGTAGAAAATAAGCAAATAGAGTTGAAATTATGTATTTCAGAACTGAATTACCTTGAAGGCACCTCTTGACATTGGACCTACAGGTTTGAATTCCACTTTCTAATGTCTACAAGTACACACGCACAAACTTTCAATAAGACATTTTTGTTGTGAATTCCTGTATAGTTTATATGTTAACTTCATTAGAAAAAACATACACTTTCATTTCACAGGATGAGAGCGGACTTATCTTATAAATATTATTAAGTATCCAGAAAGTTGTACTAATTACTATTGAAATTGCTATGTACCACAACAGACAATAGATAGAAAATAGCCCTTTCAATGTTAGAGGTGCTTTTATAGTATTAATTTAATTACTAAATGTTTGATTAATGATTTAAAATAGGTAGTACTTAGATGATAGACTCCTTCTCTTTTTCTGTCTATTTATAGAAATAGAGAGGTAAGATCTTTTCAAATACACTGTGAATAATTATTTGAAAAAGTATATCTAACTCTCATATTATAAAACTTATTTTAACAATGATTTGGATTCCACTCATGAAACATCAACTGAAAATAACTTAATTAACTTAATTATTACAATATTTGCATGTGAAAATTATATACAAAATAAAATTATGCTGTGGCATAAATCTGTAACTAATTCTGAATGTACATTAATGCAACTATTAAAGAATGGGTACATAGTCTGAATTAAATCTAAAACTAATTCTTTTTACGAACAACACATAAGGATTCTGTGAATTGAAAGTATTTTTTCAGCAAATATCTTTACGAAGATTATTTTACTTGGGTTTAGAAACATTAAATTTAAATTATTTTCAACAGTTCTTACCTTGCAAAAGTAAATCTAAACTATACTACAGCTTCAGTTCATATAGGGTAAAGGTTTTGACAGTTCTAGGAAAATGAAATAAAGTTAGGTGAAGATTGATTACGGCATGAGCCAGAATTAAGGTACAGCTAGGTAAAGGGAAGAATGATTGCTGATTAAGCGTTAGCCTAGTAACATCTTAAGAATATAGACAAAACATGTTAGAAAACAAGTTCTACCTCTAGAATGAGTAATATTTTAGCCTTGGTAGCAAAGCTAATGTCTGAGTTAAAGAGACAGATTGTTACTGCAGTTGTCAGCATAGACATCCATCTGGAATTGTTTTTCTCTCTTGCTTTTTAGTTCTTCTATTTAAAAAAAGAATAATTCTCTCTTTGTTGAACAATTGAAAAAAACATGAAGTTAACATAAATGTGCTTCTAGATTATTTGTTGGCATTAAAGTTATGTCTGACATTTAAGCAAATCATCTATTAACCTCTGTCTACGTTTATTAATATATGAAGCAAATCTTATAAATGTTATATTCCTGGTTACAAAATGGATGAGTTTTAATGACGTTAATATTGAAAGAGCTTTTTATAGTATATAATTTGTTACAACATTTTGCGTTGATGGTTTAAAAACATGGCTATATTTGTAAAAAGATAACTAATGGAAAAAACTAACTTAAAGAGTCAAAGTTTAGACTTTTTAAAATGATTATACTTTTTAAGCACAAAACATAATTAGTTGTGAAATTTGTTTGTTTAGCGTATTGTGCTTACCTTTCATAATGATATACAATTCAAATCTATATTTAATTTCATATTGTACAAGTTAGCACACAACACACTCCTACATACAAAAAAATGTGAATGCAGACATCTCTCCATAATGAAACTTTGTAATATGAAATTTTCAAGTGATAATACTTACACTTCCATAATATTTCTGAATTTAAATAAGATTGGTTGAAATAGCTGTACAATCATGCACAGGTTAACATCATGGATACATTCTGACAAGTGTGTCTTTAGTTAATTTATTAATAGTTGTGGGAACATCATAGAGTGTACTTACACAAACCTAGATGGTATAGCTTAATAGGAACCTAGGCTATGTGGTGTGAATATGATGCTAGGCTATGATAGCATGTCATTATGTCACTGTACTGAATACTGTAGGTAACTGTAACACAACACAATAAGTATTTGTGAATCTAAATACACCCAAGCATTGAAAAGTTACATACATAGTATGGAAGATAAAAATGGTACAACTGAATAGGTGTACCTATACTTACCAGGATTAGAGCTTTCAGGAATGGAAGCTCTGCTAAATCAATGAGTGGGTGGTGAATTAATGTGAAAGCCTAGAATATTAGAGTATATTACTATAGACATTATTAATACTGTATACTTAAGCTATATTACATTTATGAAAAATTTGTCTTACTTCAATAATAAATTGTTTTTAGCTTACTGCAACGTTTTACATTACAGACTTTTTAATATTTTTAACTTTTTGACTCTTGTAATGAAATGGCTTAAAACACACTGTACTGTACAAAATATTTGTACTATACAGAAATGTTTTTTATTTTATATTCTATGAGCTTTTTTCTATTAACAAAATTTTCTATTTGTCAAGGGCTTTTTTTTGTTCTTACTTTTTACCCTTCTTTTGTGAAAAACTAAAACTCAGACACACACATTAACTCAGGCCTACATGGGGTCAGGATAATCGATATCACTGTCTTTCTTCACCTCCACACCTGGTCCCACTGGAAGGTCTTCAGGGCGAATAACATGCATAGAGCTGTCCTGTCCGCTAACGATTGCTTGTTCCAGAATACCTCCTGAAGGACCTGGCTAAGGCTATTATAGAGTCACCTTATTTTTATAAGTAGAAATAATACACTCTAAAAAAGCAATAAACAGTCTAGTATAGTAAATACATAAATAGTAACATAGTCATTTATTATCTTCATATATGTCCTGTATATAATTGTATGTGCTGTATTTTTTATGCTTGAAAGTGCAGTAGGTTTGTTTACACCAACATCAACACAAACATGTGAGTAATGCCTTGTGCTATGTTATGACAGCTATGATGTTACTAGGGGACAGAAAATTTTCAGCTCCATTATTATCTGGCGGGACTATATAGTGTGTAGTTGATCAAAACATTGCTATGAGGCACATGACTATAGATAATGAGTCCTTCTTTTTCGTATTAACCCAAAAGGGAGTTTGGAAGTTATAAAGAGAAATCCAAAGTTGAAAACTCAGCCAGACAAGAAGTTTTGGAGGTTCACCATTGAAGCATTACAGAAAAACCTTTAATGAAAACCTTAAAACTCTCTAGTGTGACAGTTAAGAAGGTAGGAGAAAGTGCCCAGTGTTAAAAGTTTATTTGTAATATGGGTGGAGATAAAGCTGATTTATCCTGCACATTGAGAAAAAGCTTAAGTAGCTACCCAGCAGTATATAAGAAGTAAATCTTAATTTGTAAATCTTTGTGAGGTTAGAGAGTCCCACACTGGAATACAGAATGTGACAAAATAATATAACTTTTTAAGAAATATGTGAAACAAGATCACTGAAAAAGGTGGGAAAAAAGCAGTGCTGTCCTAAGTGACTTTGGAAATGAGTGGAGTCTATAAGACTATGGGCAAAAAACAAAAAAACAACAGCAGCAGCAGCAAAAAAAAAAAACAAAAAAACAAAAAAAAAACAACTATTGTAGTTGATAATTTTGTTTTTCACTGGGATAGTGTTTAAAGATTTTGAAATGACTATACATGTATACTGGAATTTAACAATAAAGTGAGTGGGTGGCAGATGGTGGTGAGAGACAGGACTAGCTGGATTTCTTGGGCCGACTAAGAATTCCTAAGCCTAGCTGGGGAAGGTAACGGCACCCACCTTCAGACTTTCACTTCCTCTCCCAAGTATTAGAGCAAGTTGTATCTCCAAAGGGATCTAAGGAAGCTCTACCTTGTGTCCTTGGGCATCTAGGCTATGAGCCCAGGGAGTCTTGTCCCTGGAGTCCCTCCCAATTTAGATATACAGCTCTCGACATTGGCAGATACATGAGATCCATTCCCCACCACCCTTGCCAGGGCCCCAACTTTGTAAATGGCTAGGAGGATTGCTCTTCCATTGTGTAAGTTGCTCTCCCTGCCGCATTTCTACCCAGCTTACCCCACCTGCAATATAATCTCCAGGGCTTGTTTCCTTGGCCAGGGCCTTAGAAGTGATGACACAGTACTTTAACAACTGGAACTGTGTCTACAACAACATAATAGATCGGGATAAAAACGAATTGAGTAAATTAAAGGGAGACGCATATTCCTATAGTGGCAAATGGGGAAAACGAGCGAAGGTCCTTCCACTGTGTTTCCGAAATCCAGCTACAAAGAGAGGCAGAGATAGAAAGAGGGGGGAAAAAAAAAAAAACAGAGAGAGAGAGAGAAAACAAAAGAAAAAGGAAGAGAGACAGGCAGAGACAGAGAGACAAAGAGCGAGTCAAAGAGAAAGAAAGAGGAGTAGTGAAGAAACAACAGTTTACCCTATTCCTTTAAAAGCAAGGTAAATTTAGAACCTATAATTAATAATTGAAGGTCTTCTCTGTGACCCTCTAACACTCCAATACTAACTTGTTGCCTGTGTGAAAAAGGGTGTAGCCCAAGGACCACTGACAACCCATAGTCTTCCTATGGAAAATCCTTAACCCAGTAACCCGCAGATGGCCCAGATGCATTTGATCTGTAGCGGCAACTGCTTTGCTAACAGAAGAAAGCAGAAAAGTTACCTTTAGAGGAAACCTCATTGTGAGCACAACTCACCAGTTCAGAAGTATCCTAAGTAAATAAAGCAGAGAGGTAGCTTTTGTGCTTAATTGATGCTATTCTCTCCATTTGTCTGACTAGACAATTAAACATCCGTAAACAACGTGGAGACATCTATCTCATCCAAATCTAATTCCACAATGTATTTTTAAAGCATGTTGAAACTTCTTAACACCAACTCATTCTTTTTTTCTGACAAATTCTTCACAAAGATGACCAGGTATGTCATAGACTAAACTACCAAGTAGTCAATTATAGCAAGGTTAATGACTAATTCTTTCTTTGAAACAAAAATTTATCTTAGATATCCTCTTTATATAATTTTTTTCAAAAATCTTAATTTATCTCATTTAGTTTATAATTTATTGAAATAAGACAATAGAAACACAGGGTTTCCCAAAAAGCCAGACAACCATAAAAACTTTCACCATATACTAAGATTTCAACCACTGAATCTTATCTTCGCTTTTGCTAAACAAGGCCATGACCTTACCTTTTAATGACTTGTCAGTAGACATGGGACTAATTTTGACATGATTCTATTTTTTATATTGCATTAATTAAAATCGTTGAAAAGTTTTAATTAGAAAGCATACTTTATGGACAGTTACAAAGGAAAATGCCAATTCAAGAGAGATTCTTCTTTACAGTGTTCCTACTGTGTCACAAAATTACTGTATGTCCATTTAAATTGCAATTCAGCAATAAAGGATTTCCACCTACACATATAATGTTTTCCCTGCTTTTTAAAAGCTTGATGCTTCAGTGGAGATATGTGATATGCTGCTGTGATTGTGTTTTGCCATAAAAATGGTGTTAAATTGGTAAAGGGAAGCCCAGGAAATGTTAGAACAGGAGGGGGCCGGGAAACTGTTTACAGTTCTATTGTAGTTAAGACAGAGTTGCAGTTGTGTGGTGTCAGGGTTTGTCTTCTAACTACAGCAGTTACTTAATTACTTTTTGGGAACTGTTTAGTTTTTCTTACTGTTTGATTAATTTAATTTTTTATTAAGTACTTGGAATATTGAGGAGTATTATGCTGCTTTTTTAAAAAATCTGTCTGTCCTTGAATTTCAGATTATTAAAATTCTCAACAAATATTTATTGAATGAGTATGTATATCTGTGTGTGCGAGTACATAAGAGTCAGTGTTTTAAAAAAAAGGTTACTAGATAAATGTGGTTTTCTCAAAGTGGCTAACTTACAAGATAATTTTGTAGTCACTTTTTATCAGTATTTCAAAAATCTCCATTATAAGCATAGAATATTTAAGTTATAGCAAATAAATATTCAGATCCATGATAGAAGGAAGGAATACAACAATGACAGAAGGAAGTGAAAAATAAAAGGAAGGAAAAAAAGAAGGAAGAAAAGAAGGAAGGGAGGGAGGCGGGCAGAAAGGAAAGAAGGAAGGCAGGGAGGGAGGAAGGAAAAGTGTTTAGTTTAATCTTTTCCAATACTGGTATAAACTTAACTTCATTTTGACACTTTAAAATTTTTAAATTTTGTTCCTAATATTTGTGTGCCTGTGAAGCAATAATGATTGGAAAGGTATATCCTCTCCCTTACCCCCCAAAAAAATGTCTAAACAAAATAAGTTCAAGAGACTGTACTCAATTCGCCTTTTATTACTGAGTTACAGAGGGATACTTACTATATTTTCGTTTTAACCAAATAATTTGTTGAATTACCTTATTTTCCTTACTATGCTTTAATATTATCGCTACACAATTAACAGTTTTGTTTTTAACTATCTGCTTGGTCTTATAATAAAATCTCTTTGGACCAAGGTTTCTCACAATTAAGGATATGATGACAGAGTTTAAGCTGATTTAAAACGTAGTTTAATGTCATCTTCAAAATTCCTAGAAAAAAAATTCTTAATTTTAAGTGGCTGTTTTCATATCATTTTGTGATTACTGCTTTATTTTCCCAAAACATCAAAAATTCTTGCACGTATATTAAGTCCACAGGGAATATATCAGCTGAAGCTAATACTATACATAATTACATGTACATAAACAACTTCAGAACATGCATATTTAATGTATAAGGCAACATTAATTTAGTGCCTTCAAAAGCAAAATATTTTGCCATTCAGCCATGAAACATTATAAAGAAATTTTATGGTGTCCTTACTTCTTCCTAGTGTAAGTGACTGGTAATAGACCATATTTGGCAAGAGGAGTTGTCAACTGCTGGAGTTTATAAGAGAAGATAGTTAAAACATATAATAAGAACATTATCATAGATGAGAAGCAAAACAGAGACGATCATAATCCTCCCTGCCTGCTTTCTCTTATCTCACAAATTAGGAAGCAATGGAAAAGACAGACGGAGTAAATGTGTAACAACTACTGAACTAAGACTATCTTTTCTCATTTTGGACAATCTATTTCTACTTCTCTTATGTAAGATCCTATTTGTAATATAAATATGTTTTTTAATAACATTTTTCATTTTTACTTTTAATTTGTTGGAAAAACACAATTACTTTCCCACAAACATGATCACACTTTTTTATTACTGCCTTAGGATAAGTATTTATTAGAGGTAGTTCATTATTTTCAAAGAATCTATACATTTTATTCTTTATACACAATATCAGCATCCCTTCCAGAAATTTTATTAACTTATAATTCTGCTAATAGTAGTTACATTAGGTGGCTTGAATTCTCATAAACTGACATTAAATATAGTTAAACACACTCTGAAAATAAAAATGCACATTAAATTTGTATTTCAATCTTTATTATTAAATGTGACTATATTTTCCAATACTTAATTCATATTTTTATTTCTTTTATCTCAGCACTTTTCCATTTTTACCATTTAATTTTTAATCTAAACGACATCTTCACTAAACCATGTCAACTGAAACTCACGCATGCGGTATTACTACAGTTTTTGAGGTAGATGCAAACAGTGTAGTTAACATACTTCAAGTATGCAACCCAATGCTGTTTTACATGCAAACATGTTAACTAATTAAACAGCTCCAGGTTAAGATATAAATATTTCTAGCACCCAAGAATGTTCCCTTCTGCTCCTTCCCCATTAATATTTCCCCAATAGGTTATCACTATTCGGATCTATCATCATCAACTATATTAACCTATTCTTGAAATTAATAAATTGAGATTATACCATGTACTACACATACTCATTTGTTCCTGACTTGCTTTCTTCGATGAAACATGTATAAGATTCATCTATATTGGTCATAGCAGGACATCCTCTTTATTATTGATTGCTGTGGGGTATTCCATTTCAGTAATATCTCAGGGTTATATAGCCATTTTTATGTTGATTACCTTTTTTGTTTCCAGATTTTGTGTAATACATCTAAAGTGTTTATGAAAATTCCTTCACATGTCTTTTTGGTTGACATATGTACTTCTATTAGACACACATAGGACTGAAATTGTAGCTGTATGTTCAGTTTCCGAAATCAATCTGATAAATTACAAAGGTGTAATATTATGTATCTGTGGATATATTTTTCTCTCCAAAAATAACTTGTCTTTATGTATTTACTTGATATTTTACCTTCTTTCTATTTTAATTGTTTAGGCTATCTTTACTTATTTTATTTTACTGTCTTGCTCTTAATTTGGTGGGTCTTTGTTGGAGTGATCAGACCCAACACCAGGCTGTGGGGGCGACGAAGTCTGGCAGAGTCAAAGGAATGAGAAAAGTTTAAGAGCACATAAGGTAGGACCAGGCGGCCACCGCTAGTATGGAGGCTGCGAAGTCCCCAAGCTCTGGGAGCCCATGCTGTTTATTGGTGATCAAACAAAGAAACAGGTGATGAGAATGTGGTGTTGAGAGAAAGTAGTGTGTCAAGCGCATCATCTACAGCTGTGATGGTTTAACATTTTCTTTGAAGCATGTGGAACATGTTCTGCAACATGAGATAATGGGAAACATGTTATTCTAGTTTAAGACACAAGTGATCCATGAGCCTATGAGTGCCAGAAGCAAGGAGTCAGAAAATCTAGACATATTCCAGAGGCCATGAGGAGTTTTTTGCCCTGAGCCTTGGATTCCATCCAAGCCACGAGGGGTGTTATGCCCTGGGCTTAGATTGTGGTGTATCAGGGAAGCCTTCCACCCTTTGGCACAGAGCTTGGTGTTCCAAAGGCCATGAGGGGTTTTAGACACTGGACCCTGGACTTATTCCAAGACTCTTTTACATTGACATGCAAGGCCTGCTTCAGCCTTTTTCTCAACACTCAACTTTTCCCCAACAAGTTTTTTCTAATTTCTTGACACAAAAGCTTAAGTTATTAATTTTTAAATGTTCTTATTTTTTAAATATATGCATTTTATGTCATAAATTTTTCTTTTGGCAATTCTTTAGGCTCATTATGCCATACTTTTATTGTTCATTTTCTTTTTTTTTTTTATTATTATACTTTAAGTTCTAGGGTACATGTGCACAAGGTGCAAGTTTGTTACATATGTATACATATGCCATGTTGGTGTGCTGCACCCATTAGCTCGTCATTTACATTAGGTATATCTCCTAATGCTGTGCCCCCTCCCCCACCCCATGACAGGCCCCAGTGTGTGATGCTCCCCTTCCTGTGTCAAAGTGTTCTCATTGTTCAGTTCCCAGCTATGAGTGAGAACATGCGGTATTTGGTTTTCTGTTCTTGTGATAGTTTGCTGAGAATGATGGTTTTCAGCTTTATCTATGTCCCTACAAAGGACATGAACTCATCCTTTTTTATGGCTGCATAGTATTCCATGGTGTATATGTGCCACAGTTTCTTAATCCAGTCCATCATTGATGGACATTTCGGTGGGTTCCTTATTGTTCATTTTCCAACTGTGGTTTCTTCTTTGATTCACAGATAATAAGTATTACATTCATATAGAAAAATCAAAGTAGAGTTTAAGTCCAAGTAAAATATGATATTTTAAAAATATAGAAATAATATTTTCTTAGAGAACAATAAGGTGTCTGAAAAACAAATATCTGTTGTTGTTTATTTTTCTTTTTTTTAATCTACTTTTTTTTTTTTCTGAGATAGGAGGCTCTTGCTCTGTTACTCAGTCTGGAGGGCAGTGGCACAACCATGGATTACTACAGACTCGACTTCCTGGACTCAAGCAATCCTCCCACCTCAGCCTCCTGAGTGTCTGGGATCATGGGATCACAGGCACACACAACCATCCCTAGGTGTTTTTTGTTGTTGTTTGCTTATTTTGTTTTTTGTAGAGATAGGGTCTTGTTTTGTTGACCAGGCTGGCCTCGAACTCCTCGGGCTCAAGAGATCCTCCAACCTTGGCCTCCCATAGTCCTGGGTTTACAAGCGTGAGCCACAGTGCTTGGCCTGAATCTACTTGTTTTAACACCTGAATCTACTTGATTTTACCCTAGGAAACAATGCTAAATTCAAGTAGAAATCAAGAATTAGTAAATTTCAGAAAAAAAGAACAAAATACTGGAAAAAATTCATTGCATTCAAATATGTGGCACATACACACACACAGAGAAAGAAAGAGAGACAGAGAGACAGGAGAGAGAGAGAGAGAAGTTTTCACATACTTAACCTGCATAATCCCTTCTAATTTTAAAAAATTGTATGGAATGTACACCAAATGCTAATATAACTAGTATAAAAGATTTTGTTATCTTACAGATATCACATATTGTGGGCAGTGAACTCTGAAATTCATTTACTTTTCTTCATTTTGCACTCCAGGATCTAATAAATCTGATGGAGCTGAACAACTAACCCATGATAAGAAACGGTTGAATGTGAGAAATTAAAAGAAAAAGACATTTAAAAGTCCAAAGAGAGGGAAAAGAAGACAAACACTGTCCAAAAAAATCTCTGAATTGTCATGAACAGTCATTTACGTACCACTGGGATGAAGAACTGAGCTATTGTAATCATCATTAGAAATTGAGGGAGGAGAGCATTGTCAAGTAAACAAGAGAAGAAATCAAACTATTCAACTTCCCTCCTTTAGATTCGTTGGGAAAATACAAATCTCAGCTATAATAAAATATTTTATAATTTTTTTCCCAAGACAATGCTTCCTTAGACGGACACAGTTCAAGATTTGGTTATTAGAGGTAACAACCTCTAATAACCTACGAGAGTTCTGTATTGAATTTTATGAGGATGCAAACTTATTTTACTCCAGTTGTTTCTGTTTAGAACATGACGATTCTCATTTTTTTTTATTTTATTTATAGTGACTCTAACACTCTGTAATTGATGATAAAATTGAAAGAAAAGAATAAAATGTATTTGTGAATTTCAAAGCATTTTATGTGCATTTTGTTACACTATTCAACTTTTGAGGGCAAAAGCATTCTAGTGTCTAAAACATTTTTATATGCAAAATAAGTATCTGTTAAATATGTGTTAAAAGAATAAATACATTCTTTAAAAACAACTCTTTCATGAGACAGCCTAAGAAGACAGATTTACATAGTTTTTGCCCTTCTAGTATTCTGAGTTGGGAACATTTTACTTGTAATATCATAGGCCCATTCACTTATTCATAATTAATATACATTTTGCAAACTAAAAACCACTATATTTCAACAGTCCTAGTGCCTTGGTGATTATTAAAAGCAGAAATATATAATATGAAAAATAAATTTCAAATTTAAAATTGTGTGGGTTAAGATTAATTTTTAGAATCTGAAAATATTATCTTCTGATAGATTTTATATTTATTAATATAGAATGATTTACCCATATATCTGTATAACTATGTTTATTTCTACATAAAAATCCAGATACTTAAGTATTTAATATATTTGTTATGAATATATTTTCTCTGATGTTCAAATACCTTTTATGCAAAGGATGGAACTGTGCTGTACTATATTTGCAATCACTTCAATAATTTTCACAGATAAAGCTGCAGAACTTTGAAAGAAAAAAACTAAAACATTTTTTCACAGTGATAAAGCATGAAAATAAACCTAATGAAGATAATTCAGATGATTGTAATAATATATGGCCATGGGGACAATTAATCTCTAATGCCAGCTAATTTAAATGTAACTTAGTTGTCAGTCAATGACACATGAACACTGTCCTAAATATTTTATTCTTATCAACAGAAGTACAAATAGCTTTATCCCAGCCCTAGGTACTTAAGAGAGCCAGACTAAAAAGGCATCATGCGGAAGCCCAGGAATGATTTTATAGCAAATAACATATAATGGCTCTTTTTGAGCTTCCCATCGTTTGTCACATCATCACATTTTAAACACGTTATTTTGAATGCCTGGTTATATATTAAAAAAAAAAAAAATACCTAAACTGCTGTTTCCCATGTGCTTTTGAAATCTAGGGAAAGATGCACCCAGAAGTTTTAGATAAACACAACAAAATCAAACAACACTAAAGAAATTCTTAGGCTATTACGCACAGTATCTGAAACAAGGATACGCATTTATTCAGCACTTAAGGCATACTATTAAGGCTGGGCACGGTGGCTCATGCTTGTAATCCCAGCACTTTTGGAGGCCAAGGAGGGCTGATCATTTGAGGCCAGGAATTGGAGAACAGCCTGACCAACATGGTGAAACCCCATCTCTACCAAAAGTACAAAAATTAGCTAGGTGTGGTGGCGCATGCCTGTAATCCCAGCTACTCCAGAGGCTGAAGCACTAGAATCGCTTGAACACAGGAGGCAGAGGTTGCAGCAAGCCAAGATTGATCCACTGCACTCCAACCTGGGCAACAGAGTGAGACTCTATCTCAAAACAAACAAACAAAGCATCTATTCTGAACAAGAAACTGTCCTAGGCATTGGAGAAAGGCAGGAAAGGTTTTGGTAATATAGGTAGATTAAAAAATATTACTAATATCATTAATAAATTTCCCTCTACCTCCAAAAAAGTATGCCTCACTTCCTACGACGGGAACACAGTCAAGTAAACATTACATAAAAATACAAGAAAGAGATTAATAATCAATACAATGATATACATGACCATTACAATCAATGAGGAAATAACGATTTAAATAAGCTGTAAAAGTTAGGAGGTTAATGCCGAGGTGGCATTTGAAATGACAACTGAAGACTTCTGAAGTGATACTTCTATGTTAATTCTAGAATTAAAATTTTGGAGTTACAAACTAAAATCAAATAAGATAGCACACTTAAAGCATTTTCCTTTACAAAATGCTTTCATATGAAATTAACTAATATAGTAAAAAGGTTACTAGATTGTGCTTAATTACAATATATGCTTTACTTATTTTATTCCTCATTATTTCTTCAAGAAGAAGATTCAAAACAAGAGTTGTTGTTCATAAATAAATAAATAAATATCTGATATCAAGTTACTTTATTTGAAAACAGATATCCATATAGATTAAATCACTGTGCACATTTATTTGAAAATATTACTTTCTGTTGTCACACTTCATAAAAATTCAAACTACTAACAGATTTCAAAAAGGCTGTGGAAAAATAAACATAGAAAGTAAAACTCTTAAATTTAAACTGTATTTCTCATCATAACCTCCATCAAGTTCAAGACACTTTTGTAGGTGATTATCCTAGCCATTTAATCCATCTCTAAAGTACTGAGGTACCTGGAAATTTAATCGTATCAATACGGCCTATTTTTAAATTAGCAACGGAAGAAAAATGGGTATTCTTTACAGATTTTTTTTCCCCAAGATTAGAAAACAAAAAGAAGTTAGAAGGAGCCAAATCATGACTATAAGGGGGATAACTAATGATTTCCCATCGAAACTCACAAAATTGTCCTTGTTTGATGAGAGGAATGAGCAAGAGCTTTGTCATGGTGAAGAACTCTCTGATGAAGCTTTCCCAGGTATTTTTCTGCTAAAGTTTTGGCAAACTTTCTCAAAATACTTTCATAATAAGTAGATGTTATTGTTTTTTTGTCCCTCCAGAAAGTCAACAGGCAAAATGTCTTACACATTCCAAAAAACTGTTACCGTGACTTTTGCTCTTGACTGGCCTATTTTGTCTTCGACTGAACCACATTCACCTTTAGTAGCCTTTGATTGTGCTTTGTTTTCAAGGTTGTACTAGTAAAACCATGTGTCATTAACTATTACAATTCTTCGAAGAAATGCTTCCTAATCTTTATACCACTTGTTTAAAATTTCCATTGAAAGCTCTACTCTTGTCTTCAGGTGATCTGGACACAGTGGTTTTTTCTATTGAGTGGAAAATTTGCTCAACTTTAATTTTTTTTTCAGCCAGGATTGTATAAGCTGAGTTAATTACAGTGATGTCTGTGATGTCAGCTTTTTCTTTTGTTTTTAATTGTAGGTGCTTTTCAATTAAAGCAAGAACAAGATTATTTTTTTTCCTTGCAAATTGTTGCAAATGTTCACTGTTTTCATCTTTAACATTATTTCAATCTTTATTAAAATATTATAGCCATTATACACTTCATTCATGCCACCAAAAACCACTTATACCCAAGTTATTGAAATTTAAAAAAAATGTTATTTGCAAACTGCTGATTTCTTCAGAGTTTTTACCCCATAAACTGTTGAAAATTAGTATTAATCAATAATTTTACTAGGCTTCCACCCAACCTTTGCCATAAATTTTACTTTTGTTTTTGCTTTCATTTTAGCAGATTCCATGTTGCTCTAATATGGACTCTTTTCAAACTCATGTTTTAATTATCCTTAGTGCTTCAAACTAGATCCTGTTCAGACATATTTCAGTAAGAATGAGTTTATTTTGGTGCAATACATTTTGAATTTTATGCATAGCTTTTTTCTTAATATGCATTTTTTCATGGACTTTTTGAAGTTTCTTTGTGTTCGCATATATTTTAGGATGATTGTAATGCTTGATTACTTTCCAAAGGCTCAACTTACAAATGCCATTATATTTAGGGAGAAGCAACAAAAGCATAAAATAAATTATTAGCATTAGAGACATTTTATAAAGTATTTTATAGCTTTTACTTTCATCTACTTTCAATTCCTTGAAATTCCTTATTTCAAGAATTTATATTTGAAATTTTCACCATAAATTGTATTACAAAGAACAAATATTTCTTTATATAAGTATCCTGGGTATTTCCCCATTTCTCCTGTAAAATATATAAATATATCTCTACAATCTATTTAATATTTTGCTTTGGGATATATTTTTTAAGAATTTTCTTTTTTTTTTTTTTTTTTTTTTTGAGACGGAGTCTTGCTCTGTCACCCAGGCTGGAGTGCAGTGGCCGGATCTCAGCTCACTGCAAGCTCCGCCTCCCGGGTTCACGCCATTCTCCTGCCTCAGCCTCCCGAGTAGCTGGGACTACAGGCGCCCGCCACCTCGCCCGGCTATTTTTTTGTGTTTTTTAGTAGAGACGGGGTTTCACCTTGTTAGCCGGGATCGTCTCTCGATCTCCTGACCTCGTGATCCGCCCGTCTCAGCCTCCCAAAGTGCTGGGATTACAGGCTTGAGCCACCGCGCCCGGCCAGAATTTTCTTTAAAATTATATATAAATCAGCATCAAAATTAGCATGGGTTAAAATATTACACACACATACACGTAACTTTATTAAGAATATCCCGTGTGATAAGTTTGGAAATTGAATCGTGACTATGCTCAGTTATTTACAGTATACCAAAGCTAATTCTCACAAACATCATATTAGGGTGTGTTTACTAAGTTTCCAAGTAGGGAAATTATAGTCAGATTTGTGATTGATGAAACCATTTGTTCAACATTGTACAAATAACAGTAAAAAGAGCCGAAATAAAAATCAATATTGGTCTGCTTCAAATACCCGAGCTTCCTAATACATCATGCTTTGATTAACCTCATCTATTAGTCTGTTCAGGCTGCTATAAGAAAATGCCTTATGCCAGGTAGCTTAAAAAACAGATATCCATTTTTCAGAGGTCTGGAAACTGGAAGTCCGGGATCAATGTGCTGGCAAATTTGGTTTCTGGTGACGGTCCCGGCTTGCAGTCAGCTGCCTTTTAACTGTGTTCTCACATGGTGATGAGAGAAAGGGAAGGCTCAGGTCTCTCTTCCTCTTCATATAAGGACACTAATCCCATTATGGTAACCCCCCCATAACCAAATTTAAACTTAATTACCTTCCAAAGTTCCAACTTACAAATGTCATTATACAGGGGGACAAGCAACAAAAACTTTCAGTTTATAGCACCTAGTTTGCTTCATTTATAAATATAAATCTTAAAGTTTGCCTTGTTTAAATAATATGGCTGTAGTTAAGCCAAATTGTGTGTGTATGTGTTTGTTTGTATGTATGTGTGTGTGTACAGTCATACATATATACAATACAATTTTTAAGTTTTAGTCTGTACTATTTATCAATTGTTATGGACACGTGGGATTGGCTGCCCATTACCATTTTCATTTAGAACAGCCAATCCCCCTATTCAAATATCAGTGCAAGATCTTACATCCTGTTTCAACTTATCATCCCCACAGGTTAATAACCAGGCTATGATAGGAAATTCCTAAATCTTTATTCTTCTGGATTCAGTGATTTGGTTTATATGTCACCTGACAAACTAGATCAATGAGTTTCTTAGTAACACTTGGGCCTCATTTATAAAGAGTTTGAAGTCAATCTAAATAATTGCTGTAATATTAGAGTTATCATCTTTACTAATTTAAATCAATGTGCAAAAAATTTCAGATAAAGTAAGATAGGTTCATCTTAACAATCAAAGTGGAGAAACAAAGAAAAGAATGGGACCCTAGATGATTTACTTTCTTGTTCCTTCTGATTCAGTGTCCCAGATGTGTGCATCTTTCTGGAGTTATCTTTCATCTAGTGTGTGGATTCTGTGAGTAAAAGTGTTATCTATTTGCCAAAAGTAGATTGATTGAGTTGTGTTCCTGTCATTGCAACCAAAAGTTAAAACTAATAAGGAAATTAGTATTCAATGTAGGGTCTTAATCCATTACTGATTGGTGAAAATGATGGAATTATGGTGCCAAGTAGAGAATGACAATCCCTTCTAGGATGGCAAAATTGGTTATTTATTATGTTGTTATGAAGTCTATAAAGCATATATGAAGCATATAAAATATGACCCATTTCTCTTTAGACTCAGATTGTTCATCCTCTGAAATCTGTGCTTTGTCACAGAAAATGTTATGATATCGACCTATTACCATTATTGACTACTTATCCTGGCCCTGAGAGATATGCCATACCCATCACAACAGTAATTTTCTTTCCAAATTGAAAATATTCCGATACCGGTAAATCTTGGTCAACTCTTTTTCATACTGTATATAACCCAGGGAAGAGCTGAGAGCTTAGAGCTAAGATTTAGTTGCTGGTAAACTTTTTTGGTTAAAATACACACACACACACACAAAATCCCAGGTTTTACTAGCTAAGCAGTTTGATCTCTTTTTCCCCCAGGAATGGATATTTGCTTTGTCAAATTCTAATTTTCCAGGCCTTAAAATATAATGTTTTTATCTTTTGTACTTTATTAGTATAATACATTATATTCATTGATTTTAATAAATTTTTAATAAAACTTTTAATGTAATTTTAAGTTTATAGTACAAGTATCAAGAATTTTTAAAATTCCCCATATGCTTCACAATCAATTTATCTTATATTATTAATATGCTAAATTAGTAGGACACATTTTTACAATTAATTAACCATATTTATGTTTCAATATTAACTAAAATCCACACTTTATTCAGATTTCTTTAGTTTTATCTAATGTCTATAATTTTCCAGGATCCCATCCAGGATATCATATTACATTGATCAGTCACTTTTCCTGAGGCACTTCTTTGCTGTTACAGTTTTTCTGACTTTCCTTACTTTTGATGACCTTGACAATTTTCAGGAGTACTAGTCAGGGATATTGTAGAAAATCCCTCAGTTAGAATTTGGCTGATGTTGTTTTCCCATTTAAACTGAGTTCATGGGTTTTTGAAAACAACACAAGTAAAATGCCATTCCATCACATTACTACAAAAGTATACACCACCAACACAATGTAACAGAGTTGATAACTGACCTTGATTCCTGGTTGAGATAATGTTTACCAGGTTCCTCTACGGGAAAGTTACTCTTTTCCCCTCTCTCCATACTGTAATCTTTGGTAGTCATGTATGCAGCTCACACTTGATAAGTGGGAAGTTTTATTTCACTTCCTTAGGGGTGAAGTCTTAGAGACTTCTTAGATCCTCTCAGCTGACATAGCAAATAAATTGTTTAGAATTCAGAACTGGAGAATTTTCCAATTTCCCTACCCACACTCATTTATTTTTATTTTTAGTCAACATTTATTTTTATAAGCATTGACTCACAAATATTTATTTTGTACTTTGGGTTATAATTCAAAACTACTCGATTTTCTTGCTCAATTTGTTCCAGCTTTAGCTTTTGGGAATTTTTTCAGTTGCCTGGTCTGTTTGCCATACCCCAAACTTTGGGTGATTCTTTGTTTTAATTGAACATTGTCTTATTTTCTTGTATTGTGAGATACTCCAGGCACCTCTTCAATAGTACCCGCCTCAATCCTAAAATCAACTGTTTCTTCAGGGAGGTCTGATTTCTTTTATTGGGGAAAAATATTAGAAAGCAATATGCTGGTGCTCTATACACTCATTGCTACCAGCGGCATTATTTTTAGATCCTCTCAGCTGGCATAGCAAATCTATGTGTGTGTGTGTACAAACCATGTATATACAAATATCTCTCTAGCTATCTATCTGAAGTTTTCCATCTATATCTATGTTAAGCTAAACATACCTTTCAACTATCTCTTCACTTCTAATCCTTTCAAATAAATTAGACTTCCTTCTCCCCTTGCTTATCAGTAACTTCCCATTCTAACAGTGGAAAAGCTTGCTCCCATCATCTACTACTTATTTACTTGATTGTTTAATTTTAGTATATGTGTATATCAATTTCAGAACTGTTATATGGTATCCCCATGGGAGACAGCTAAGCAGCTTTATAAAATATGGTGCAGTACGTTTTTTGTGTAGTTCTTTTTACCTTTAAACTTCTTGGCTTCACTTATTTCCAAAAGTCTCCATATTTTACAACAAAATTTTTCGTAATGAGGTTTCCTATAGTTGTGTAGCTGTGCAGTTTAGTTTCAAAATACATTTTAAAATTGTTTTTCTCTTTTCTAGTCTTAACCTTGAAATGTACTTTGAAACCTTTTGTTTTTCTTCCTTTCGACTAGATATTCTCTTGCACTGTGCTAGCTTCTCTAATTAAGTGCTTGTTTAGAAATACCAGGGGATAAACTCGAAATAAACTACACGTGGAGACCCAGCTGTAGAATCCTCTCTTGCCTAGAGGGAGTTGCAAACAATCAGTACACCATTACTGGGCTAAAGTCAAGACAATACCAATCAGACCTCCTAAAGGGAGCTTACTCAAGATAACCATTGGAACAAGACACACAGATCCTGTTCCTTGCCCCACTCCCACATGTTTCCCATGCCAGGTTACCTTTCTTAAACTCACTCATGTGCTTAATATTTTGAAATGGTCTTTCAGAGGAATGAGCCTGGCCATTTCTGAACTGTCATTTGAATAAAATTGCTTTCCTTTCACCAGATCCTGCTTCTCCTATTTTTGCTTTAAAGCTGTGAGAAGCTGGACTTGCATTCGGTTACATTTATAATACCACTGGTTTATTTTGTCACAGTCTTCATTACATGTTGTGTCTCTTTTTATTTCCTAAATGTTTTACATAATTTGCATGCATTAAGTTTCACTCTTATCGCTGTGAAGAGCTAGGGGCTTACCGAAATGAATAATGTCATGTAATCACCATTACAGTATCATACAGAATTATATACTTTCACTGAACTGTGATTCACTTTTCAACCTCAGTCTATCAACAGACCACTTTAAACACTGATATGTTTGCCATTTTTGTATTTTTGCCCTCCCCCCCTCCGGATGCCATATAATTTAAATTCTACAGTACTTAACCTTTTCAGACTGACTTTTTCAAATAGTAATATGCACTTAAGATTTACACATTTTTCAACATGGCTTGATAGGTAGCGCATTCATTCTATTGCTGATTAGTATTCCATTGCATTGATTTACCACAATTTGTGTATTCATCACCTAATGGAAGGACCTCTTAGTATCTTTCAATTGTTGGTGTTTAAGAATAAAGTTGATACAAGCATACAGGCATTAATGTGAATGTTTCTGTGTGGTTATAAGTTTTCAAATCAATTGAGCAAATACCTAGGAGTGTAACTGCTGTACCATTTGGTAAGATTATATTTAGCTTTGTTAGAAACTACCAAAACTATCTTCCAAGGTAGCTTTGCCATTTTTCATCCCCACCAGCAATGAACAAGAGTTTTTTTTTGTTCTGATACTGAGTTTCCAATATTAAGCCAGCCCTGCATTCTTGGGAAGAAGTCATTTGGTCATGAATTCTGATTCATTTTACAAAATTGTGCGTTGTATTTGCTAAAATTGTTTTAGGAAGTTGTGTTCACAACTCTTATGGTGTTCAGGTGTTCACAAATGCCCATTTATTACTCTCTGCTTTGTCTTAAACTTCAGTCAACCTTCTCTCCTTTCTACAGAATACTAAAGTTTTCTTGTCACTAAGCTTGAGTAAATTCTAAAAATTGAAAATACCATCACATCAGCTTATCCTCAGGGTCATCTGATGACCATAGCAAAGCAATGTCTCTGTTAAACTCTACTTATCGTTTTCCCTTGTTTAACAAATTTCTGCTTAAAATATCCCTTTTCTTTCCTTCTAATTTAACACTATAAAGAAAAGACTTTTTTGTTTGAATTTGAAATGCTTGCAGTTATCTGAAATCAGTGTTCTTCCTACTGCAATAGTCTTTCTTCTGAATAAAATAGTTCCTTAAAGTACAGATTTGTGTTTATTGGACAATAGATATAGACGTATTCACATTATTTCCTTTTCAATGAGATTTGATAGCTTGTGTTCTTCAAAGATTAAGCCTATTTCAATAAGATTGTACAATTTATTTGCATGCAGTATTAAAAATAATAGTTCTTTATTTTATTATCAGTACATGTAGTATCTGTAATGATTTCCATTCTCTTATTCCTGATATTACTGTTTTTTGTCATTTCTGTAATGTTTTTATTACTCTGACCAGAGGTTTGTCAATTATATTAACCTTCTCAATAATATCCACTTCCTATTATTTATTTTCCCTACTTTTTCTGCTTTTTAATTCAATTTCTGTTGTGATCTTTATTTTTTTCCTTTTTCTTTATTTTGAGATTTTTTTCTTTCTCCTTCTCTCTTTTTTTAAAAATTTATTTAGAGAGAAGCAGCGTTCATTAATTTGACACCATTCTTCTATTACATTCTTTTTAATAAAACCATTTAGTGCTACAAGAATTTCTGAATATTCATTTACCTGCATCCCATGCCTTTTGATACACTGTGTTTTCATTCATATTTTTCTGGTTTCACATGTCTAGTAATTTTTATATGATGCCAGAAATTGTGAATGTTCTTAAAAATCATACTGAACAGTTTGTAGTTCTCTACATTTTCCTGAATGTTGTTCAGGGATGGGTTTTAATAACTTGAAAATTTTTTGTTGTTTCAAGTCTCGTTTTAAAGATTTATCAAGCGAGACATAAGTAGTTTTTAGGAAACAACTTTTATGTAGACAGATAGATTTAGGGAATACAAGCACAGTGTTTTTACATGAATATTTTGTGTAGTGGTAAAGTCTGGACTTTTAGTATAGCCATCACCCAAACCCTGTACATTGTACCCTTTGAGTAATTTCTCATCTCTCATCCCTTTCACCCTCCCAGGTCTCCAACATCCATTATTCCACACTGTATGCCTATCTATACACATTATTTAGCTCCCACTTGTGAGAACAGGTAGTTTTTGACTTTCTGTGCTTGAGTTATTTCACTTAAGATGATGTCCCCTAGTTCCACCCATGTTGCCACAAAAGACATGATTTCATCTTTTTTATGGCTTAGTATTGTAGTGTGTGTGTGTTTGTGTGTGTGTGTGTGTGCACGTGCGTGTGTGTAGGACCACGTGGTAAATATCTATCTATAATTTTTTGTATTATTTGTGTAGACACCCAGTAGTGAGATTAGATCAAAGGTTAGTTCTATTTTTTGTTCTTTGAGAAACTGTCATACTGTTTTACATAGAGGGTGTACTAATTTATATTCCCACCAACTGTGTATATGCATTCCCTTTTGTCTGCATCCTTGCCAGCGTGTTACTTATTTTTACTTTTTAATAACAGCAATTTTGACTGGTGTAGAATGGTATCTATTTAGGTTTTAACTTGCATTTCTCTGATGATTAGTGATGTTGAACATTTTTTGTATTTTTATTGGCCACTTGTATGTCTTTTAAAAAATGTATGTTCATGTCTTTCACCTCCTTTTAATGGGGTTTTTGTTTTGTTGTTGTTGTTGTTATTGTTGAGTTGTTTGAGTTCCTTATAAACTCTGAATAGTTTATGTGTCTTTTGTTAGATGCATAGCTTTTAAACATTTTCTCCCATTTTGTAGTTTATCTGTTTATGCCATTGAATATTTCTTTTGCTGTGCAGGTTTTCAGTTTGATAACATCCTATTTGTCTATCTTTGTGTTCTTTTAGTTTTCAAAGTCTTAGTCATGAATTCTTTTCCCATGCCAATGTTCAGAAAATATTTTTCCTGTTTTCTTCTAATAATTTAATATTTTCAAGTCTTGAGCTTAAGTCTTTAATTCATCTTGAGTTAATTTTTGTATCTGGTGAGAGACAGGAGTCCAGTTTCACACTTCTGCATATGGCAATCCAATTTTCGCAGCATCAGGTATTATATAGTGTGTACTTTCCCCAGTGTTTTTTTCAACTTTGTCAAAGAACAGTTGACCGTAGGTATGTAACTTTATTTCTGTGTTCTCTTTTCTGCTCCTTTGGTCTATGTGTTTATTTTTAATCCACTACCATGCTGTTAAATCTACCCTTGTAGTATAATTTGAAGTCAGATAATGTAATGCCTACAGCTTTGTTCTTTTTGCTTAGAATTGCTTTGGCTATTCACATTCTTTTATTGTTTCTTATGAATTTTAGGATTATCTTTAAATTATGTGAAAAATAACATTGGTGTTTTTATAGGATTGCATTTAATCTGTAGATTGCTTCGGGCAGTATGGCTCTTTTAAGGATATTGATTCTTCTCATCCATGGCCACGGGAAGTTTTTATCACTTGCTTGTGTCATCTACAATTTCTTTTCTCAGTGTTTTGTGGTTCTGCTTATAAAGATCTTTCACCTCCTTGATTAAATGTATTCCTAGGTTGCTAATTATTCCACACTTCTAAAGAAAAATTCTTCTGCGGACTCTACCCAATTCTCAATAAATTATAAAATTTTTCAATTTTGACTAGTGGGAATTAGCACTCTTCCTGGTATTGTGAAGGCTCTGTTTCTTCTAATCATTTTAGGTGTTTCTTTTTTACTGGCCTGGACTAATTTCCTTAAATCCATGAAATATTAGTATTCTCTGGATATTTGAGGGAGTCCCTGGCACAGTGGTCTAGAATTCTCTGTCTTTGCTGCCCCTTTTCTGTGATAATATTCCCTATTACTCTACACTTTTTGTGTTTTCTAGACTCTCAATCTTACCTCTTCAACTAAAAGAATCTGCCAGGCTTTAACTCAGATCCTCCTCTTTGACCTACAGCCTGGAATCTTTCTCAGGACAATAAGCTGATTCATCTTATGAGACATTTAGTTCTATTTTATAAAGAGTACTAACAGAGCAACTAAAAAATAATAAAGAAACGAACACAAATTTGAACAAAGCAGTAGTAAAGGGTAGGGGGCCTCCATAAAATAACTAAATATTATTTAACAATTGAATAATGATTAAATAACAAATTATTATTTAACAATTGAATAATGATTAAATAACAATTTTTTATTTAACAATTGAGTATTATTTTGTGTATGCTGATTTAAATAATATCTGTTCTAAAATTTAATCAGGTAATTCATTGCCTATTCTCCTCTAGATATTGAATTGTGATTGTTATTTTAATATAAATCTTAACACTTTGAGGCATTTAACCAATAGGTAATATCTACTGTCATGAGCTCTAATAAATGACTGAAAGTATCAATAAATAAGAGAGCAGCAGTGGTCAAAAATAATCAAAATTTTAATGTTAAGTATACAAGAAATATAGATATCTAGGAAAATGTATGCCTATAAAAATATTTTTAAAATAAAACATAAGAAATAACAATATCAGATAATCTAAAATATTGTTATTTATTACAAGTTCTTATTATTCATATTTCTCTGCAACATTCCTGTTCCCCACTCAAAATTTGGAAGTTAGATTTAAAATTATGGTTGTTGGGTAAATGATCAAGTTAGTGAATACGTGCAATTTGAATGGATTGCACATTTTGCCTTAAAACGTAGTAATACAGGTCATGAGTTAGTAATATTAAATACTACTAATAGGAATAGTAATATGAATAATAAATATTCATTATTAATAAATAGTAATAAATAGTATTTTACTTGTAGTAATGTAGGTAAAAGAGTGTGTATTAAAATTGCAATAAAATCTAAATGTATTTCAGTGGCAGATTCTGAAATCCACAAGATTAAATGTTACTGATAGTGTTCCACATGGTAGAAAGTCTTGAAAATAGTAAACAACAGAAACATAACTAAGAATATTGTATATTTTTCAATTGATATTTCAAAACACACACATCATAATTTAATAATATTGCTAGCACTTGCAACTACATATCATATTCCTTTCTAGGTAGGACATGCTAGGAATGTGACATAACCTACCATAAAGCCACTTCGGAGAACACTGGGCTCTTTCTGGTGAAGAACAGAGAACTGCCCTTATTTTACTTGATAGGATATAAATATAGAAACCATAACAAGATAAAGAGAAAATTTAGTTTTACTCTAAATTGATATTTATAATTCTCATCTCTTTATAATGACATACATTTCAAAAGATAAATTGTGCTGGAATTGCTACAGAAGAAAAAACTTCTGCAGAGGAAATGCAGACTTAACTCTTTCTCCGTTGTTGCTTTTGTATAGTTTGCTGTTCAGAAATGGGGGTTCATCTTGGTACTGCTTAATCAAAACTGCGTTTATAAGTCATGAGTGTGTTATATCTTCTAAAGGAAAATTTGATAACCTTATTAGTATTAGTACATTGAGTTTTTTTTTCTGCGTAGTGGAAATGCTTTTCACATACAGCAACACACGCAGGATACAAACAAACGTCAGTGAATCTTAGAAGGTGAGTAATTTGTACTAAGTATAATAAGTAAGTATGAGAAAGCATTCCAAACATGACTTGGAATTTGGATATAGGCCTCAGACATCAAAGTTGATGCTCTTTCCACACAACTACCTTTCTTATTCAAAGTTTCTTTTTAATATAAAGAAACATTATCAGATAAAGGGAACCTCTTTGTTCCAAATCACATAAAAAATATTCAATTACCTCATTTGTCAGTAATGATGAGATATATGACGTCAGTTGAAATTATAGATTGTATTTTTTAAAATCTTATTTCTGCTCTCCACCATATGGTGAAGGCATGAAAAGAAATATTCAAAAAAGTTTGGGTATTTTTACAAAAGTATGGCATTTCTTCAGGTTTTGCCTTTCACCAGCTTTGATTTATACTTGATTTTAAAACATATTGAGTCTTATTCTCCCCTCACTAGCATGAGAGAGTAACTGCCATAAATCCTTGATACTGTCAGCTTATGCAAAGGAAAAGATTGTTCTGGATTGTGCAACACATATAATACCAACTCAGGAGCAGAAAAAAATATGATGAGAGATGAATTATTGTATGTCCTAGAGGAATAGAAAAGTAGGAAGCAAGCTCTTCATTATCATGAAGAAATTAGGCTAATTTATTTGTAACACTAAAAGTAAATAATGGAAAAACAGCTTTCTTTCAAAAATCTAGTCATAAACAAAAAAAGTGGTATTTTTTAGCCAATAAAATCCAAATAACACCAATTATAACTACTTGAAAATAATTATCCTAAAAATCATGCTATGTGCTATTTTGATGTATTTTGGTTTTTCTCATTCATATAAACGAATTCAATTAAATAAGCAGTTTAGCTTTCCCAGGGCAAGCCAAAAAAGCTGAATGTGTGATAAATATGACTAAAATTATGCTTTAAATATCAATATGTCTAATGGGTATATGCAAAATATAAAGCTTTATCACAATTTACTACATAGTTTTCCAAGCACATGATTATTTTTATTTCTTGAGAGATAATCATGCATACATCAAAGTAATTTTGGACTGTGAATACTTTGCAGGATTACATAGCCATGATAAATTATTTTGTTTTATAAAGAAAATATGTTTAGATCATTTCCTACAGAATATACTATTATGTTATTTTAGATATACTCAGAGATATTAGAAAATATCATTATAAAATATTCTATAATATTCAATGGTCTATACTTGTAGAATTTATTTTTTAGAAAATAGAGACACTGAAGGGCAGATCATGAGAAAAGTCACAACTCAAATATATATTAAGTTCTTCTTTACTCTCATTTAATTTTGACAAAATAATCAGTATTGAGTATAGTAAAAAATGAGAGAGAGCAGTCATATATTCTTTATTATTTTTACTTTTGCCCTTAATTTTCATTATATATTATAAATTAATTAGATTTTTAGGCACATTCTCTAATAATTGATTTAGCTGGAAATCTCCCCAAGCAAAAACACACAATTAGAAAATGAATTTGTAAAGATTTCTGGGAATGTGGCGTATGGGAGGCAGAACTAGATTGCAGCTCTGGACAGAGAAGCATGTGGAGGCTTGCACTGCAAATTTTAGCTCCAGACAGACTGCAAGAACAAACAAGCAATCCCAAGAGGCCCCATAGACCTTCTGAAGGAAGGAGACTGCTCCTGTAGCACCCAGGAAACACCCCCAAATACTGTGAGTTTCCCAACTGTGGAAATGGGAAAGGGAGAGCCTCTTCTCCTAAACACACATCCTCACTGGAGAAGCTGGTCTATTTGTGGAGGAAGTTTCCTACTTTACCTGGAGTTAAGTCAAGTTAGAGAGCCCAGCAAAACAGAGGGGAAGAGGAAGCCACAGAAAGGCCCTGAGAGCTCGCTGGGTCCCCAAGCAGCCCATTCCTGCCTGGCACCACAAAGATACATCAAGAGGGTGGCCAGAAGACCAGTGGTAAAATTCCACAGGGAGAAGGAATTATCTAACTGAACTTTGTAACAATGTTAACCAGGTAAGAAGCCTCCTGACCAGAACTGGGGGGAGGGCATTAATCGGGCATGCAGATGTCACAGGCAAGGAAGAGCTAAAGCCCTTTTCTCTCACAGCTGGGAGATGGAAAGTCTCAGGCAAATTTTCAAGCCCATCTTACCCTCCACCGGGAAACAGACTTGGAGCTGTGGGCAGGTGACACGGTGGGAGAGAGACCAGCCCTTCAGTTTGTGTGGGAACTGGGTGAGGCCTGTGACTGTTGGCTTTCCCCCACTTCCCAGACAACCTGCATGACTCAGCAGAGGCAGCCATAATCTTCCTAGGTACACAACTTCAGTGACCTGGGAATCTCACCTCCATCCCCCACAGCAGCTGCAACAAGCCTAGCCCAAGAAGACTCTGAACTTAGACTTGCCTAGCCCTGCCCCCCCCACCTGATAGTCCTTCCCTATCATCTGGGTAGTGGAAGACAAAGGGCACATAATCTTGGGAGTTCTAGTACCCTGCCCACCGCTGGTACCTCTCCACACTACTACAACTGATTCTTTCTGGAAAGTGCTACCTCCTGGCAGGAGGTCAACCAGCACAGAAATAGAGCATTAAACCACCAGAGGTAAGGACCCTCATGGAGTCCATTGCGCGCTCTGCCACCTCCACAGGAACAGACGCCAGTATCCATGACTAAGAGACTCGTAAACGATTCACATCACAGGACTCTGTGCAGACAACACCCAGTACCAGCCTGGTGCTGTGTAGACTCGCTGGTTAGCTAGACACAGAAAAGAGTCAACGATCACTGCAGTTTGATATACAGGAAGCAATAGCCGTAGCAAAAGCGAGAGTACTATATGAAGAAAACACGCATGGGACCAAAGAATCTGAAAAGCAGCCTTCAGACCTATACCTTCCTTCTGACAGAGACCACCCAAATGAGAAGGAACCAGAAAACCAACACTGCTAATACGACAAAACCAGGTTCTTCAATACCCCCCAAAAAATCACACTAGTTCATCTGCAATGGATCCAAACCAAATAGAAATCCCTGAAAAAGAATTCAGGGGGTTAGTGATTAAGCTAATCAGGGAGGGACCAGAGAAGGATGAAGCCCAATGCAAGGAAATCCAAAAAATGATACAAGAAGTGAAGGGATAATATTCTTGGAAATAGATGATAGCTTAAAGAAAAAACAATCAACAATTCAGGAAACTTTGGCCACACTTTTAGAGATGTGAAATACTCTGGAAAATCTCTGCAGTAGAATTGAACAAGTAGAAGAGAGAAATTCAGAGCTCAAAGACAAGATATTTGCATTAACCCAATCCAACAAAGACAAATTAAAAAAGAAGAAGAAAATATGAACAAAGCCTCCAAGAACTCTGGGATTATTTTAAATTACCAAACCTAAGAATAATCTGTGTTCCTGAGGAAGAAGAGAATTCTAAAAGCCTGGAAAATATATCTGGGAGAATAATTGAGAAAAACTTCTCCAGCTTTGCTAGAGATCTAGACAGCCAAATGCAAGAAGAACAAAGAACACCTAGGAAATTCATCCCAAAAAGATCTTCGCCTAGGCCCATTGTCATAAGGGTATCCAAAGTTAAGACCAAGGAAAGAATCTTAAGAGACAGAAGCATCAGATCACCTATAAAGGAAAACCTATCAGATTAACAACAAATTTCTCAACAGAAACCCTATAAGCTAGAAGGGATTGGGGACCTATATTAAGTCTTCTCAAAAAAAAAAAAACCCCAATTATCAGCCAAGAATTTTATATCCAGTGAAACTAAGCATTATATATGAAGGAAAGATACAGTCATCTTCAGAAAAACAAATTCTGAGAGAATCCGCCATTACCAAACCACCACTACAAGATCTGCTATAAGAGAGCTCTAAATCTTGAAACAAACACGTAAAAACAGAACCTCTTTAAAGCATAAATCACACAGGACCTATAAAACAGAAATAGAAGTTAAAAAAAAAAAGAAAACAAATAAAACAAAGTACACAGGCAACAAAGAACATTATGAAAGCAATGGTACCTCACATTTCAATACTAACATTGCTTGTAAATGGCCTAAATGTTCCACTTAAAATTTATAGAACTGCAGAATGGATAAGAACTTAGCAACCAACTATCTGCGAGGAGACTCTCCTAGCACATAAGGAGTCACATAAACTTAAAGTAAAAGGGTGGAAAAAGGCATTTCATGCAAATGAACATCAAAAGTGAGCAGGGATAGCTATTATTATATCAGACAAAATAAACTTTAAAGCAGCAGTAATCAAAAGAGACAAAGAGGGACAGTATATAATGATAAAAGGCCTTGTCCAAATATATATATATATACACACACACACGAATTCTAAACATATGTGCACCTAACACTGGAGCTTCCAGATTTATAAAACAATTAGTACTAGACGTAAGAAACTAGATAGACAGTAACACAATAATACTGGGGGACTTCAGTACTCCATTAACAGCACTAGACAGGTTGTCAAGACAGAAAGTCAAAAAAGAAACAATGATTTAAACCATACCCTGGAAAAAATGGACTTAACAGATATATAGAGAACATTTCATCCAACAAGCACAGAATACACAATCTATTCAATAGCACATGGAAATTTCTCCAAGATAGACCATATGATAGGTGATAAAATGAGCTTCAATAAATTAAGAAAACGAAATTTATATCAAGCACTCTGTCAGACCACAGTGGAATAAAACTGGAAATCAACTCAGAAAGGAACTTTCAAAACCATGCAAATACATGGAAATTAAATAACCTGCTCCCGAATCAAAAACAAAATCAAGATTGAAATTTAAAAATTCTTTGAACTGAATGACAATAATGACACAACCTATCAAAACCTCTGGGATACGCAAAGATGGTGCTAAGAGGAAATTCATAGCCCTAAATGCCTACATCAGAAAATCTGAAAGAGTACAAGCAGACAGTCTAAGGTCACACCTCAAGGAACTAGACAAACAATAATTAAATAAACCCAAACCAGCAAAAGACAGGAAATAATGAAGATTATAGCAGAACTAAATGAAATTGAAAAAAAACAAACAAAAAAGACAAATGAAACAAAGAGCTAGTTCTTTGGAAAGATAAATAAAATTGATAAACCATTAGCAAGATTAACCAAGAAAAGAAGAGAGAAAATCTAAATAACCATACTAAGAAGCAAAACAGGAGATATTACAACTGACACCTCTCAAATATAAAAGATCTTTCAAGGATATTATGAATATCTTTATGCACAGAAGCTAGAAAACCGAGAAGAGATGGATAAATTCCTGGAAAAATACAACCCTCCTAGATTAAATCGGGAAAAATTAGGTGCCTTGAACAAACCAATAACAATCAGTGAGATTGAAATGCTACTTTAAAAATTACCCAAAAAAAAAAAAAAAAAAAAAAGTCCAGGACCAGATGGAGTCACAGCAGTATTCTACCAGACATTCAAAGAAGAATTGATACCAGTCCTTATGACACTAAGGTAGAGAAAGAAGGAACCCTCCCTAATTCACTTTATGAAACTAGTGTTACCCCTAATACCCAAACCAGGAAAGGACATAGTCAAAAAGAAAATTACAGACTGATATCCTTGAGGAATATAGATGCTAAAATCCTTAACAAAGTACTAGCTAATCAAATCCCACAACATATCAAAAAGATAATCCACCATGATCAAGTGAGTTTCATACCAAGGATGCAGGGACGGTTTAACACATGCAAGTCAATGAATGTGATACACCACATAAACAAAATGAAAAACAAATACCACAAAATCATCTCAATAAATGCAGGAAAAGAATTTGACAAAATCCAGTATCCCTCTATGATTAAAACTCTCAGCAAAATCAGCATACAAGGGACATATCTTAATGTAATAAAAATCATCTATGACAAACTCACAGCCAATATAATACTGAATGGGGAAAAGTTGAAAGCATTTCCTCTGAGAACTTGAACAAGACAAGGATGCCCAGTATCACCACTCCTCTTCAACATAGTACTGGAAGTGTTAGCCAGAGCAATCAGACAAGAGAAAGAAATAAAGCCTATCCTAATCAGTAAAGAGGAAGTCAAACTGTCACTGTTTGCTGATGATATGACTGTTTACCTTGAAAACCCTAAGAACTCCTGCAGAAAGCTCCTAGAACTGATGAAAGAATTCAGCAAAGTTTCCAGATACAAGATGTACACAATTAAGCAGTTTTTCTATACACCAACAGTGACCAAGCACAGAACCAAATCAAGAACTCAACCCCTTTTAAAATAGCTGCAAAAAATAAAATAAAATACTTAGAAATATATCTAACAAAGGAGTCAAAAGACCTCTACAAGGACAACTACAAAACACTGCCAAAAGAAACCATAGAAGACACAAACAAACGGAAACACATCCCATGATCAGGGATGGGTAAAATCAATATTGCGAAAATGACCATACTGCCAAAAGCAATCTACAAATTCAATGCAATCTCCATCAAAGTAGCACTATCATTCTTCACAGAATTAGAAAAAAAAAATCTGAAATTCATACAGAACCAAAACACAGTCCTCATAGCCAAAGCAAGACTAAGCAAAAAGAACAAATCCGGAGACATTACACTACCTTATTTCAAACAATGCTATAATGATGTAGTCAGAAAAACAGCATGGTACTGGTATAAAAATAGGTACATAAACCAATGGAATAGAATAGAGAACCAACAAATAAACCCAAATATTTACAGCCAGCCGATCTTTGACAAAGCAAACAGAAACATAAAGTGGAGAAAGGATACCTTTTTCAACAAATGGTGCTAGGATAATTCGCTAGCCAATTGTAGCAGAATGAACCTGGATCCTCTTCTCTCACCCTATACAAAAATCAGCTCAAGATGGACTTAAACCTAAGATCTGCAACTATAAAAATTCTAGAAGATAACATTGGAAAAACCCTTCTAGACTTTAGCTTAGGCAAGGATTTCATGACCAAGGACTCAAAAACAAATGCAAAGATAAATAGCTGAGACTTAATTAAACTAAAGAGTGTTTGCATGGCAAAAGGAACAGTCAGCAGAGCAAACAGAGAGCCCACAGAGTGGGAGAAAATCTTCACAATCTGTACATCTGACAAAGGACTAATATCCAGAATCTACAATGAACTCAAACAAATCAGTAAGGAAAAAACAGTCTCATCAAAAAGTGGGCTAAGGTCAAAAATAGACAATTCTCAAAAGGTGGTACACAAATGGCCAATAAACATATGAAAAAAATGCTCAGCATCACCAATGATCAAGGAAATGCAAATCAAAACCACATTGTGATACCAGCTTACTCCTTCAAGAATGGCCATAATCAACCAGGTGTGGTAGCTCATGCCTGTAATCCCAGCACTTTGGGAGGCCAAGGTGGGCGGATCATGAGATCAGGAGATCGAGACCATCCTGGTTAACACGGTGAAACCCTGTCTCTACCAAAAATACAAAAAAATAAGCTGGGCATGGTGGTGGGCGCCTGCAGTCCCAGCTACTTGTGAGGCTGAGGCAGGAGAATGGCATAAACCTGGGAGGCAGAGCTTGAAGTGAGCCGAGATCGTGCCACTGCACTCCAGCCTGAGTGACAGAGAGAGACTCCATCTCAAAAAAAAAAAAATTAAAAAATTAAAAAAAAGAATGGCTATAATCAAAAAATAAAAAAAAAACAGTAGATGTTGGCATGGATGTGGTGAACAGGGAACACTTCTACACTGCTGGTAGGAGTGTAAACTAGTACAGCTACTATGAAAAACAGTGTGGAGATTCCTTAAAGAACTAAAAGTGGAACTACCATTTGATCCAGCAATCCCACTACAGAGGAAAAGAAGTAATTATTTGAAAAGATAGTTGCACACTCATGTTTATAGCAGCACAATTCACAGTTGCAAAATCATGGAACCAACCCAAATGCCCATCAATCAACGAATGGATAAAGAAACTGGTATGTGTATGTGTGTGTGTGTGTGTGTGTATGTGTGTGTGTGTGTATGTGTGTGTATATATATATATGTGTGTGTATACAAATATATATATATAATGGAATACTACTCAGCCATAAAAAGGAATGTAATAACAGCATTTGTAGCGACCTGGATGAGATTGGAGACTATTATTCTAAGTGATGTAACTCAGGAATTGAAAACCAAACCTCACATGTTCTCACTGATATGTGGGAGCTACACTATGAGGACACAAAGGTATAAGAATAATACAATGGACTTTGGGGGAAGAGTGGTGGGGGGTGCAAGGGATAAGAGACTACACATATGGTGCAGTGTATACATGGGTGATGAGTGCACCAAATCTCACAAATCACCACTAAAGAAATTACCCATATAACCAAATACCACCTGTACCCCAGTAACTTATGGAAAAATAAAACAATAAATAAAAATTAATATATGATATAACTTGAATAAGTTGATTTCTAAAGGAATTTTTATAGACTAACTTGTGAAAATTTGGATATTTATGATATCATTATTTTCTAGCATATTTAAATAGTCATTGAATGTTAATGAAAGAAAACAGAGAGTATTCTATTTTTAAAGAAATCCCAACACTTCTGCATTTGACTGCTTGTGTCTACTTCATGAATCTAATGTATGATGCAACATGATGGTAACAGCTGAACATGAAATGTAATGACAATAAGGACACCACATACACAAAAGAGTAAACGACTTTGAGATTTTACATATTCAACACCTAAGTACTATACATATTTATATAAAATACAAAAATGGAGGTAACACAATTTGTTTTTTGCTTCATGTTTGCAATCATCTTTACTTTAAATCTGTTTTTCAAGTACAGGAATATGAGTTCCACAGGATTGGAGAGGAGAACTGCACGGGATTCCAAACAGTTACATATTTACTTACTTTATCAAATTAAACTTATACAACTAAATTTGAAGTTGTGTTGATGGTTACCTATAAATGAAAGTTTCCCAGATATTTATTAAAGGATTAGTGACAAAAAATGCTAATATTTCAAATTAGCAAGTTTTTGTCACTTGTCTTTTAATATGTATATAATATCCTTGAAATATTTATATTTTATACAGTATATATAGTATATAATATGGTTTGGCAGTGTCCTCACCCAAAATCTCATCTTTAATTATAATTTCCTTAATCCCCATATGTCAGGGGTGGGATCAGGTGGAGGTAATCGAATTATGGGAGTAGTTTCCCCCAGGCTGTTTTTGTCACAGTGAGTGACTCTAAAGAGATCTCCTGGTTTTATAAGAATATGTTATTTCCCCTGCTTGCACTCACTCCATCCTGCTCCACTGTGAAGAGGTGCTTGCTTCTCCTTTGCCTTCCACCATCATTGTAAGTTTCCTAATGCCTCACCATGAATGAGAACCCGTGAATCAATTAAACCTCTTTCTTTAATACATTACTCAGTCTTGGGTATTTCTTTATAGCAGTGTGAGAATGAATTAATTCAATAAATAAGTACCACAGAGAGGGGGTTGCTGCTATAAAGATACCTGCAAATGTGGAAGTGACTTTAGAACTGGGTAACAGGTAGAGGTTGGAACAGTTTGGAGGCTCAGAAGAAGACAGACAGGTGTGGGAAAGATTGACACTGCCTAGAGGCTTGTTGAATGTTTTTGACCAAAATGCTTATAGAGATGTGGACAATGAAGTCCAGGCTGAGATGGTCTCAGATGGAGATGAGGAGCTTGTTGGACACTGAAATAAAAGTGTCTCTTGCTATGTTTGAGCAAAGACACTGGTGGCATTTTGCCCCTGACATAGAGGTCTGTGAAATGTTGAACTTAAGAGTGATGATTTAGGATATCTGGTATAAGAAATTACTAAGCAGCAAAGCATTCAGGATGTGACTTGGGTGCTCTTAAAAGCATTCAGTTTTGGTCAGGAGTGGTGGCTCACTCCTGTAATCCTAGCATTTTGGGAGGCTGAAGCAGGTGAATCACCTGTGGTCAGGAGTTCAAGACCAGCCTGGCCAACATGGTGAAACCCTGTCTCTACTAAAAGTACAAAAATTAGCCAGGCATGGTGGTGGGTACCTGTAATCCCAGCTACTCTTGAGGCTGAGGCAGGAGAATCACTTGAACCTGGGAGGTGGAGGTTGCAGTGAGCCAAGACTGTGCCATTGCACACCAGCCTGGGCGATAAGAGCAAAACTCTGACTGACAAAGGAAGGAAGGAAGGAAGGAAGGAAGGAAGGAAGGAAGGAAGGAAGGAAGGAAGGAAGGAAGGAAGGAAGGAAGGAAGGAAGGAAGGAAGGATTGATTCAGCTTTATGCATTCACAAAGATATGGTTTGGAATCGGAACTTATCTTTAAAAGGGAAACAGAGACTAAACGTTTAAAAAATTTGCAGGCTGACAATGTGATAGAAAAGAAAAAACTTTTTTTTTTTTTCTCTGAGAAGAAATTCAAGCTGGCTGCAGAAACTTGCATAAATTAGGAGGACCCAAATGTTAATCACCAGTACAATGGGGAAAATGTCTCCAGAGCATGTCAGAGGTCTTCATGGCAGCTCCTCACATCACAGGCCCAGAGGCCTAGGAAGAAGTTTGCTTTAGGGGTGGAGCCCTCATGGACAGCCTCTGATGCAAGAGGTGGGTTTCCATGGTCTTCAGGAGCTCCACCCCTGCTTTCACAGGCTGGTATTAAGTGTCTTTGGCTTTTCCAGGCACACAGTGCAAGCTGTCAGTGGAGCTACCATTTTGGGGTCTGTAGGATGGTGGCCCTTTTCTCACAGCTCCACGAGGAAGTGCCACAGTGGGGGCTCTGTGTGGGGTCTCTGATGTCACATTTCCCTTCTGCACTGACTTAGAGTTTCTCCATGAGTGTTCCACCCTTAAAGCAAATTTCTTCCTGGACATTCAAGTCTTTCCATACATCCTCAGAAATCTAGGCAGAGGTTCTCAAACCTCAATTCTTGATTTCTGTGCACCATGAGGCACAACACCACATGTAAGCCACCAAAGCTTGGGGCTTGCAGTCTCTGAAGCAACAGCCCGAGCTGTACGTTGGCGTCTTTTAGTCATGGCTAGCACACAGAGCACCAAATCCTGATACTGCACAAAGCAGCAAGGCCCTGGGCCCAACCTAAAGAGCGGTTTATTCCTCCTAGGCCTCTGAGGAATAGGACCTGGTTCCCTTCTATCCTTGCTGGAATCTTTTTCAAATAGTCCCTGGGCTACATCCTTGGTTTTCTCTCCTAACACACTTTTTCACTGGTTATGTGGCCAAGCTTAGAGTTTTTCAAATGTTTCTGATATGCTTGTCTTTGGATTAGAAATTCCATCTTCAAAACTGTTTCTCTTCACAGCTTAATGTGAGTCATTAAAAGTAGTAATGCAGTAGCCTGAATGCTTTGCTTCTCAGATATTTATTCTACCGGATACCTTAATGCATTGATCTTAAGTTCTGCATTCCATAAAGCCCAAAAACATGGACAAAATAACACAATGAAGTCAAGTTCTTTGTCAGTTCATCACAAGGATGGCCTTTACTCCAGTTTCCAGTGCCTTGTTCCTCAGTTGCACCTGAAAACTCATCAGAATGGTCTTTAATGTCCATATTTCTATCAGCGTTCTGGTCATGACCAATGAACTAATCTCTAAGGGTTTTCAGTCTTTCCCTAGTCTTGTTGTCTTCTAAACCCTCACCATAATGCAGGCTTTTCTAGTCTCATCCTCCAAATTCTTCTAGCCGCTACCCATTATCCAGTACCAGAGCCATTTCTACATTACTGGGTGTTATTATAAATTGGTATCAGTTCTGGTACCATTTTTTAAATCTTAGTCTGTTTTATTGGATTATAACAGAATACCTGAAACTGAGTAATTTTCAAGAAAATAAACTCATTATAGTTATGGAGGCTGATAACCCAACTTTAAGAGTGGGAACCTTCATGCTGATGAGGACAATCTCCAGAGTTCCAAAATGGCACAGGGCATCCCATGGTGAGGAGGCCGAGCATCCTTGTCCAAGTCTCTCTTTTCTTATGAAGTAGCCAGTGTCACTTCTGTGAAAAGCCACTAACCCATTAATCCACTAATTCACTAACTCATTAATCTATCCACGGATTAATTCATTTAGGAGAACAGAGCCCTCATGGCCCAATCACATTTTAAAGTCTCCACCTCTTAATACTGACAGGTTGGAAATTAAATTTCAATGTGAGTTTTTGAGGGGGCAAATATTCAAACCATAGCAGCATTCAATTATGAAAATGAAGGCAGAGGATTGTCATCATCATCGGAAGTTTCAGTTAGAAAAGCAGATAGAGGCTGTTGATGAAGTAATGCGATGTACCGGCTACATAATACTAGTTCACATTATATTCTATTTAATTGTAAAGTTCTTCTAAGACAGAGCTTATGGCCAAACTGAGACAAGTGAAAGACTTTGGAATAAATGATTATTGTATACACTACTGTACTTTTCTAAGACTTTTGGAGAGTTCATATATTTTACATTCTTTTTTTATTATCTGCAATTATCCAGTTTTAATATACTGAAAAAATGTGTGTTATACTGTCTGATTTATAATATTAATGATGAATCAGTTAATTTTACATTACTGCAGAGCAAATGATGCACATAGTTTTATGTTAATTTTCTTGTTTATGTTAATGTTATAAAGTTATGATTATTGAATGTGTATTTATGTAAGTGGAGTATTTTATACAAATTTTACTTCAACAGTTATTGCTGCTGAATATTTGTAACAAGCCATTTATTTAAAAAGGAAAGACAAATATTGTATCACATCTGATACATTTGAATTATTTCTCACATCACATGCTACAAAAGACAAAATCAGTGATGATTTATTGCTGTAAGTTGTACAGCTCTCCACATTTTTGACTTCACTTGCAAAAACTTGAAAGAACTCAGGAATTAATTTTCACTTACTAATATCATTATTTTGTATATCCTTTCTTTTACTCATAACACTGGTCCAGTAATAAGCCAACGTGAGAATAAATCAAGTGAGTACAAGTCAACATTTTCAATCTGGACTAGATTTAGAACCTAGATCCTGGCCTACTGCAATGTAGCTCCCAGATATGCTAAACATGTGCATGCATCAGGAAGAGAAAAATCTCCTGGCTCTTATGATACTCAGTCTCTTATAAGTCTGAAAGAAATGCATATTAGAATAGTCAAGTCAATAAATGCCTACTATTTTGTGATAGATACTCATAGTGGCATGAGGCCAGGTGCCACATCTGGATGTGTAATGTCTAGAAGTTGACAGTGACTGAAATCCACCAGGCTTAAAACTTTTCCATTTTGTATTTCAGTAACCCCATATGCAGTGACTGTAATTAAAGCATTTCTATTATTTTGAGGTACGTTCCATCAATACCAAATTTATTGAGCGTTTTTAGCATGAAGGGCTGTTGAATTTTGTCAAAAGCCTTTTTCTGCATCAATTGAGATAATCATGTGGTTCTTGTCTTTGGTTCTGTTTATATGCTGGATTATGTTTATTGATTTGCGAATGTTGAACCAGCCTTGCATCCCAGGGATGAAGCCCACTTGATCATGGTGGATAAGCTTTTTGATGTGTTGCTGAATCCGGTTTGCCGGTATTTTATTGAGGATTTTTGCATCGATGTTCATCAGGGATATTGGTCTAAAATTCTCTTTTTTTGTTGTGTCTCTGCCAGGCTTTGGTATCAGGATGATGTTGGCCTCATAAAATGAGTTAGGGAGGATTCCCTCTTTTTCTATTGATTGGAATAGTTTCAGAAGGAATGGTTCCAACTCCTCTTTGTACCTCTGGTAGAATTCAGCTGTGAATCCATCTGGTCCTGGACTTTTTTTGGTTGGTAGGCTATTAATTGTTGCCTCAATTTCAGAGCCTACTATTGGTCTATTCAGGGATTCAACTTCTTCCTGGTTTAGTCTTGGAAGAGTGTAAGTGTCCAGGAAATTATCCATTTCTTCAAGATTTTCCAGTTTATTTGCGTAGAGGTGTTTATAGTATTCTCTGATGGTAGTTTGTATTTCTGTGGGGTCGGTGGTGATATCCCCTTGATCATTTTTAATTGCGTTGATTTGATTCTGCTCTCTTTTCTTTTTTATAAGTCTGGCTAGTGGTCTGTCAATTTTGTTGATCTTTTCAAAAAACCAACTCCTGGATTCATTGATTTTTTGGAGGGTTTTTTGTGTCTCTATCTCCTTCAGTTCTGCTCTGATCTTAGTTATTTCTTGCCTTCTGCTAGCTTTCGAATGTGTTTGCTCTTGCTTCTCTAGTTCTTTTAATTGCGATGTTAGAGTGTCAATTTTAGATCTTTCCTGCTTTCTCTTGTGGGCATTTAGTGCTATAAATTTCCCTCTACACACTGCTTTAAATGTGTCCCAGAGATTCTGGTATGTTGTATCTTTGTTCTCATTGGTTTCAAAGAACATCTTTATTTCTGCCTTCATTTCGTTATGTACCCAGTAGTCATTCAGGAGCAGGTTGTTCAGTTTCCATGTAGTTGAGCGGTTTTGATTGAGTTTCTTAGTCCTGAGTTCCCGTTAGATTGCACTGTGGTCTGAGAGACAGTTTGTTATAATTTCTGTTCTTGTACATTTGCTGAGGAGTGCTTTACTTCCAATTATGTGGTCAATTTTTGAATAAGTGCGATGTGGTGCTGAGAAGAATGTATATTCTGTTGATTTGGGGTGGAGAGTTCTATAGATGTCTATTAGGTCTGCTTGCTGCAGAGATGAGTTCAATTCCTGGATATCCTTGTTAACTTTCTGTCTCGTTGATCTGTCTAATGTTGACAGTGGAGTGTTGAAGTCTCCCATTATTATTGTATGGGAGTCTAAAGAGCTATTTATGACAAACCCACAGCCAATATCATACTGAATGGGCAAAAACTGGAAAAATTCCCTTTGAAAACTGGCACAAGACAGGGATGCCCTCTCTCACCACTCCTATTCAACATAGTGTTGGAAGTTCTGGCTAGGGCAATCAGGCAAGAGAAAGAAATCAAGGGTATTCAGTTAGGAAAAGAAGAAGTCAAATTGTCCCTCTTTGCAGATGACATGATTGTATATTTAGAAAACCCCATTGTCTCAGCCCAAAATCTCCTTAAGCTGATAAGCAACTTCAGCAAAGTCTCAGGATACAAAATTAATGTGCAAAAATCACAAGCATTCTTATACACCAGTAACAGACAAACAGAGAGCCAAATCAGGAATGAATTTCCATTCACAATTGCTTCAAAGAGAATCAAATACCTAGGAATCCAACTTACAAGGGATGTAAAGGACCTCTTCAAGGAGAACTACAAACCACTGCTCAGTGAAATCAAAGAGGACACAAGCAAATGGAAGAACATACCATGCTCATGGATAGGAAGAATCAATATTGTGAAAATGGCCATACTGTCCAAGGTAATTTATAGATTCAATGCCATCCCCATCAAGCTACCAATGAGTTTCTTCACAGAATTGGAAAAAAAAAACTGCTTTAAAGTTCATATGGAACCAAAAAAGAGCCCGCATCTCCAAGACAATCCTAAGTCAAAAGAACAAAGCTGGAGGCATCACGCTACCTGACTTCAAACTATACTACAAGGCTACAGTAACCAAAACAGCATGGTACTGGTACCAAAACAGAGATATAGACCAATGGAACAGAACAGAGTCCTCAGAAATAATACCACACATCTACAGCCATCTGATCTTTGACAAAGCTGAGAGAAACAAGAAATGGGGAAAGGATTCCCTATTTAATAAATGGTGCTGGGAAAATTGGCTAGCCATAATTAGAAAGCTGAAACTGGATCCTTTCCTTACTCCTTATACGAAAATTAATTCAAGATGGATTAGAGACTTAAATGTTAGACCTAATACCATAAAAATCCTAGAGGAAAACCTAGGTAGTACCATTCAGGACATAGGCATGGGCAAAGATTTCATGTCTAAAACACCAAAAGCAACGGCAGCAAAAGCCAAAATTGACAAATGGGATCTCATTAAAGTAAAGAGCTTCTGCACAGCAAAAGACACTACCATCAGAGTGAACAGGCAACCTACAGAATGGGAGAAAATTTTTGCAATCTACTCATCTGACAAAGGGCTAATATCCAGAACCTACAAAGAACTCAAACAAATTTACAAGAAAAAAACAAACAACCCCATCAAAAAAGTGGGCAAACGACATGAACAGACATTTCTCAAAAGAAGACATTCATACAGCCAACAGACACATGAAAAAATGCTCATCATCACTGGCCATCAGAGAAATGCAAATCAAAACCACAATGAGATACCATCTCACACCAGTTAGAATGGCGATCATTAAAAAGTCAGGAAACAACAGGTGCTGGAGAGGATGTGGAGAAATAGGAACACTTTTACACTGTTGGTGGGATTGTAAACTAGTTCAACCATTATGGAAAACAGTATGGCGATTCCTCAAGGATCTAGAACTAGATGTACCATATGACCCAGCCATCCCATTACTGGGTATATACCCAAAGGATTATAAATTATGCTGCTATAAAGACACATGCACACGTATGTTTATTGCAGCACTATTCACAATAGCAAAGACTTGGAATCAACCCAAATGTCCATCAGTGACAGATTGGATTAAGAAAATGTGGCACATATACACCATGGAATACTATGCAGCCATAAAAAAGGATGAGTTTGAGTCCTTTGTAGGGACTTGGATGCAGCTGGAATCCATCATTCTTAGCAAACTATCACAAGAACAGAAAACCAAACACCGCATGTTCTCACTCATAGGTGGGAACTGAACAATGAGATCACTCGGACTCAGGAAGGGGAACATCACACACCGGGGCCTATCATGGGGAGGGGGGAGGGGGGAGGGATTGCATTGGGAGTTATACCTGATGTAAATGACGAGTTGATGGGTGCAGCACAGCAACATGGCACAAGTATACATATGTAACAAACCTGCACGTTATGCACATGTACCCTACAACTTAAAGTATAATAATAATAAATAAATTAAAAAAAAAAGCATTTCTAAATTTAATGTATTTCTTCTTATATCATTTATTATGTTAAGAACAATTCTATAATATAATTAATATTAAATATTGCATTTTATCGTATCACCCTTAAATATAAAAACATCTGCTTATTTTACATTTGTCTATAGATTTATACTTAGAATCATCACAATAATAGGTGAAAGCTATTCTATTAAGAAAATTGTATTCCAAATGATTAATAAATTTGACATTAATTCTTAAAATTATAGGTAGTCTAGTGAAATGTACTGAAAGGCAAGCTCTACCATTTTAAACCACACACCATGCTTTTTCTCAAGTGTTATCTCAATGAATAACATTATGGTTAAAATATATGCAGACTATATATTGGAATATATACATACTTTTATATATTTAAATGTTTCCAAATATTTAGTTTTTGAAATGGCTAAACCTTCAGATTTTGTTAGAAGCATATCCCCATATTATGTGTATGTATTTAATTGTTAATACTCTAACTTCTTTTAACTGTCAGTTATTTAGAATTTTTCAACTGTGTCTTTACAAAGTCCTATTTAAGCATTATTATATACAACCTAGTATTTCAATTAAATTCATGGGCCAATGCTTTTATTTTTTTGAAATTTATATACAGTACCATTAGTTAAATTAACCTGTGGTTAGATTTGCACTTCTAAATCCTTTCCTGAATTTTAATGCCCTATTCACCCACCATCTCTTGCAAAATCTTTGAATCACCCCTCTCTTTCTTCATGCCCATTCAGTCCACCTAAAGACAATGTCCTTACGTTATCTTTTTTTAAAATCACTTTCACCTGAATATTTTTCACATAGCAAAGTATGTTTCAGTCTCCCCTAAACAAAATATCTACTCCACTTGCACTGATTTTCAAATTATCATTTAAATGGTATTTTTTCCATGAATGTATACCAGTTACAGCTGAGGGAAGCTTCTTCCCCTCTTTTCCCCTAATGCATTTCATTTTATCACTTGTTTTAACTTATACAAAGCTTTGCAGTGTAAATGTTTGAATACTAATTAAATATAAAAACTGAGATTTGGAAGAGATCCTAGGCCATATTTATGCTCAATATCCAACTTTTTGTTTATTTTCTAGTATTACTAGGGAAACAAGTTTTAAATAAGTTTATGTTATTTCTCTACATTCTAAAATTTATACAATTCTAGTTCTAGTCAAAATTTTTGAAAAAGCACATTTTATACAAGTTTGCAGCGATATTATTTCAAAAATACTAATAGTTTTCAGAACAATATGATTTATTTATACTACAGAATTTAATCCTGCAATAATAGTTTCTTTTTACAGAGGATCAAAAAGCTTCAGAATAGTTATTTTCACAGTATGACAAATGTACTGAAATCTGACCTCAGGTTGACATTTTATAATGTGCATTAATCAACTGTATTATTGTTTTATTAATAATTAAATAATAATTAAATAATAATAATTAAGGACTAAAAACTTTACTCACAATTTTCATTCATTTAACTAAAAATATATGTCTTCTTCTTAAGTTAACATAAAATATTATTCCCTCAAATGCATGTTTTAGGTATACCAAACTCAGTAAAATGAAGCACTACTGTTTCAAACACTTTGGGTATAATTCCTGACATGATGAGTGAAAGTAAAGCAAAATGGTAAGCAATAATCACCTTTATGGTGTCTAGGTAAATTTAAAATTGCTCATAACTTTAATTCAGGTAGTTATTTCAACAATTTATACAGCAATTTAGAAGGATTATTACAAAAATAACAATGTTTTCTGATTGTAGACAGATTACTCTATAGAAAAATGACCAAGAATTTGAGTAAACACTTTACAAAAGAAAATGTACACATTACTATGAACAGTTAATCCTAATTTATCTCATTAATCTGGAAAATGTAACTGCAATAAGATACTAGAATGACACAAATTTTTAAAATTAAAAATGGAAGAATGAAATAGATATTCTGGCAAATGAATATTTTCTATTAAAACTTTAATACCAACACATGAACCCTAAATATATAGGTAAACGATGATGTCTATCTGTGTCATTTATTAAATTACTTTATATGATGTGATTCTACCTTAAAGTGATGTATTATTTATGAATTATTTCTCAGATTATTCCATTCCATAATATTCACTCTTTCCTATGAACACTTGGTGCTTTCAATTTTAGTATGATTTTTTTTTGTCAATTAATACGCACTATCTTTCTTTACTGCAATTAGCTTGCTTTCCCTTATGTATTAATAATTTTTTGTTTTGTTTTGTTTTGTTTTTTTGAGACAGAGTCTTGCTCTGTTGCTCAGGCTATAGTGCAGTGGCATGATCTTGGCTGACTGCAACCTCTGCCTCCCAGCTTCAAGCTATCTATCTAGCTGTATGTTTGCACCAATTAGCAACCACTTTTCATTCTCCCTTACCCCTATCCCACTCTTCTCATCCCACTCTTATCTTTCTACTCTCTATTTCTATTAGATCATTTTTTAAAACTTCCATATATGAGTGAGAACATGCAATATCTGTCTTACTGTCTGTGTCTAGCTTAGTTCACTTAACACAATGACCTCCAGGTCTATTCGTGTTGCTACAAATTGAATACTTTTTTTGACCTATTATAGTATTCTATTATACATATATACCACATTGACTTTGTTCATTCATCTATTAATGGACACTTCAATTTCTTATCTTTGCAATTGTAAATAGTGCTGTGATAAACATGAAAGCAGGTATTCCTTTGATATACTGATCTCTTTTCATTAGAATAGATTCCCAGTAATTAGATTACTGGATCATATGGTAGTTCTATTTTTAGTTTTTTTGAGAAATCTCCATAATATTTCTCATAGTGGTTATAGTAACATACATTACAATCAACAGTGTATGATTTTTCTTTCTTCTGCATCCTGGCTGGCAGAGGCTATATATTCTCTTTTAACAGTAGCCTGATATTATAATTTTTTACTCTCCTCCTCAAAAAACAGCAACACATTCTTGACATTAGCTATCTTGATCTATCCAGGAGGCTATTTTTGTCTTTGCTTTTACGCTGTTAGAATGGCATTTTTAACCAAGGAAATGACCTGGATCTACCTAAGAAATCATAGAAAGCTTTTACAGCAAAAGAAAGATCAGGGATGCTGTTCAAGTTTTTTTTTTTTTTTCTTATGATAATGTAACATCATTTGTTGACTCCTTATTACATGGCAAATTCAGCAAGCCCTCCCACTGACCTTTAATCTCAAGTTCAACCAAAACTGAGTATATATTTTTGATAGAAATTGGAGAAACAACATTGTCATTTGCTCAGATTAGATAATTAATAAATAGCTAAAAATGTAGTAGTCTTCCAATTATGGGTCACTGATATTGTTTGGCTCTGTGTCTTCACCCAAATCTCATCTTGCAGCTTCCATAATTCCCATGTGTTGTGAGTGGGACTTGGTTGGATATGATTGAATCACGGGTGTGAGTCTTTCCCATGCTGTTCTCGTGATAGTGAATGGGTGTCACGAAATCTGATGGTTTTGAAAACTGTAGTTCTCCTGCACGAGCTCTCTTTTTGCCTGCTGCCATCCGCGTAAGATATTATTTATTCCTCCTTGTCTCCCGCCAAGACTGCGAGACCTCCTCAGCAATGTGGAACTGTGAGTCCAATTAAACCTCTTTCTTTTGTAAATTGCCCAGCCTCAGGTATGACTTTAACAGCAGCATGAAAATGGACTAATAAAGTAAATTGGTACCAGTAAAGTGGGGTGTTGCTGAAAAGATACCCGAAAATGGGGAAGCGACTTTGGAACTGGATAACAGGCAGGGTTGGAACACTTTGGAGGGCTCAGAAGAAGGCAAGACAAAGTGGGAAAGTTTGGAACTTTCTACAGACTTGTTTAATGGTTTTGACAAAAATGCCAAGACTGATATGAATAACAAGGTCCAGGCTGAGGTGGTCTCAAATGGAGATGAGGAATTTGTTGGGAACTAGAGCAAAGGTGATTCTTGTTATGTTTGAGTGGAGACTCGCAGGATTTTGCTCCTGTTCTTGAGATTTGTGGAACTTTGAACTTGAGAGAGGTGATTTAGGGTATACAGTGGAAGAAATTTTTCAGCAGCAAAGCATTCAAGAGGTGATTTGGGTGCTATTAAAGGCCTTCAGTTTCAAAAGGAAAACAGAGCATACAAGTTCAAAAAATGACTGGATGTGACGACTCACGCCTGTAATCCCTGCATGTTAGGAGGCTGAGGTGGCCAGGTCATGTGGTCAGAAGTTCGAGACTAGCCTGACAACATGGTAAAACCCCATCTTTACTGAAAATACAAAAAAAATAGCTGGGCATGGTAGCAGGTGCCTATAATCCCAGCTACTCCAGAGGCTGAGGCAGGAGAATTGCTTGAACTCGGGAGGCAGAGGTTGTAGTGAGCCAAGACCGGGCCACTGCACTCCAGTCTAGACAACAGATAGAGATTCCATCTCAAAAAAAAAAAAAAAAAAAAAAAAAAGTTCAAAAACAATTGCATCCTGACAACGCAATAGAAAAGAAAATTCCGTTTTCTGATGAGAAATTCAAGCCAACTGCAGAAATTTACATAATTAATGAGGAGCCAAATGTTAACCACAAAGACAATGGGGAAAATGTCTCCAAGGCATATCAGAGACCTTTGCAGCAGCCCCTCCTACCACATACCAGAGGCCTAAGAGGAAAAAGTAGTTTCCTGGGCCATGCCCGGGGTCCCGTTTGCTGTGTGCAGCCTAGAGACTTGGTGCCCTGTGTCCCAGCCGCCCCAGCCATGGTTGAAAAGGGGCCAATGTAGAGCTTGGGCTATGGTCTCAGAAGGTGCAAGTCTCAAGCCTTGGCAGCTTCCATGTGGTGTTGAGCCTGTGAGTGCACAGAAGTCAAGTATTGACGTTTGAGAACCTCTACCTAGATTTCAGGAGTTGTGAGGAAATTCTTCGATGCCCAAAGAGAAGTTTGCTATAGGGGTAAGGTCCTCATGAAGAACCTCTGCTAGGGCAATGTTGAAGGGAAATGTGGGGTGGGAGCCCCCACACGTAGTCCTTACTGGGGCACTGCCTAGTGGAGCTGTAAGAAGAGGGCCACTGTCTTCCAGATTCCAGAATGGTAGATCCACCCTCAGCTTGCACCATGCATCTGGGTAAGCCACAGACACTCAACACCAGCCCATGAAGGCAGCCAGGAGGGAGTCTGTACCTTGTGAAGCCACTGGGGCAGAGCTGCCCAAGACTATGGAAACCTACTTCTTGTATCAGTGTGACCTGTATGTGAGACATGCAGTCATAGGAGATCATTTTGAAGCTTTAAGATTTGATTACCCTGCTGGATTTTGAACTTGCATGGGGCCTGTAGCCCCTTTGTTTTGACCAATTTCTCCCATTTGGAATGGCTGTATTTACCCAATGCCTCTACCTCCATTGTATCTAGGAAGTAACTAACTTGCTTTTGATTTTACAGGCTCATAGGCAGAAAGGACTTCCCTTATCTCAGATGAGACTTTGGACTGTGGACTTTTGATTTAATGATAAAATGAATTGAAACTTTGGGGGACTGTTGTGAAGCCATGATTGGTTTTGAAATATGAAGATATGAGATTTGGGAGGGGCCAGGTGAGGAATAGTATGCTTTGGCTCTGTGTCCCCATCCAAATCTCATCTCATACTCCCGTAATTCCCACATGTTGTAGGAGGTACCTGGTGGGAGATGATTGAATCATGGGGGTGGGTCTTTCCCATACTGTTCTCCTGATAGTGAGTGGGTCTCATGAGATCTGATGGTTTTACAAAAAGAGAGATTTTCTGCACAAACTCTCCTTTTTGCCTGCCATCAACCACATAAGATGTGACTTACTCCTCTTTGTCTTCCTCCATGATGGTGAGGCCTTCCCGTCCACGTGGAAATGTGAGTCAATTAAACCTCTTTATTTTGTAAATTGCCCAGTCTCGAGTATTTATTTATTAGCAGCATGAAAACAGACTAACACAGTCCTCTATCAAACTAAAGCACACACTAGAAAGACTGAGCCAGAGTCTACAATCTCTTATGTCACCTGTAGACCAACACCTTTGGATTTAACATTTTTGCTCAAATTTTGAACTTATATTTAACGTTCAAGTGATTTATAACAGAAAGCCTCTAGAGAAAAAAGAAACAATGATTTTACTTATGGCAATACTTTGAGTTTATTTCTGGTTTTAGTTAATTCATCTATTAAAAATGAGACTCTATCTTTTTTACGTATGGTTTTATTTATTTTTGGCACCTTTGAAATGGAAAAGTTTGCAATTTAAAAACTAAAGTAGAACTACAGCTAGCATAAGGAAACATGAGTCTTCATAATGAAATTGAGTGTTGAAAACTAATATATTTTCATTAAAAAGTAAATATCAAATAAATTAATTTCATATTGAATTTAAGACTAAAAAGAAAATCCTATAACATTCTGAAAGTCACAGTTAATTGTGCCAATTCCTTGCCTTTTCTAATTAGAAACAAAAAGGGAATTTTTATAGTTGATAAGTTAAGAAACAACACCTAAGAGTACTGTTAAACCTATGGATACTTATTAAACCATCTCCTGCTTGCCCTTTGGTCAGTTTCTTTGTGTTGAAAGTATTACACTGTCGGAGGTTGTTGTCTGAGTTTTATAAAGCAGAATAATCTAAAACGTTTGATTTTTTTTTTTTTTTTTTTTTTTTTTTTTTTAAGTTTGAGTTTTCATCTCCTTCATTAGCCTGTTCAGCCTGCCTTGGGAAGAGTGAGGCTGGTGAGTTGATTTGAGCTACTGTCTTGTCTCATGCATTCAAGCTTGGCTTATGTATCTAATAGAAAGGATGGTAAGTTGGAGGGGCAGGACATATCACTTGACAGACTTTTTCTAAGAGTACTCTCATTTCCTACTGAGTGATGCTAATGAATTAGGGCATTGGCTTATGACACCAATCCAAAACTAAACTATACTCCTGGCTGGAAGCAAACACTGTTTTATCTACCCCCTCATGCTGAGTTTTTGGGGCCGTATTTGGGTAAGCTGAAAGCTGAAACAACTGATCATCCAAGATGTTCATATTTTACTTCCAGCAGGCTACAGCTTCCCTGTGGTTCTACTGCTCTTTTAATATAGCTTTTTTTCTTTCTCATGCATCCTGTGTTAGGATGTCCTGCTTCATTCAGATTCTACTTTCTTCTTTACGAAGTTATCTATTGTCTATGATCCTGAAAATATTCATCTTCCTGAATTTGACCAGGGCTATGCATTTTTTGTTTGTTTATTTTTAGATGCTTTTAACAACATTTTGGGATTGGAGCATTATGGAGTTGTAACACATCCTTAAATTATTACCTTCCAATTTTTCCTTTAGTTAAACAAATAACTGGAGAAAAATTATCAAATGCCTGAGTGCTTAAAAATGCAAAATTTATGTGCACTTTGAGCATGCTTAACATTGTAGGAGCCATAACAATATGAATGATTATTAACATAGACTAAATTTAAACATTCCCAGTTAGAAATTACAATTATAGGATAAAATAGAAATATTATCAACCTTGTAATTGTAAGAAAATAACAATAGTATTAAAAATTTGGCTTGAGAGAAGGTAAGAATTTGGTAAGAAACTTGAAGAATGCTGCTTAAAATGTATCATATTATCCAGACACTGCCTTATAAAAATAAGAATTTTAAAAATTATTCAGTTTTTTTATTAGTATATGTAATTTGTTTTTCTTGATTTAAAAACTAATATTTTAGCTGACAATGTAAAGATATAATAATTTTTTAATTTGGACTTATTTTTGTTAACTACAGATAAATTTCAATGTAATCTTTCTAAAGTAAGAATATGTAGCATTAACTCATATAAATAAAACTGTTTTTATTTATCCTTACATATTTATATAGATTTGATAATATGAAAGCATGTACATGGAGCAAAATATGGCATTAAGAATAGCTATAAAATAAATACCTACTCAGCTTGATAAGAAAACTTATTACAATTAGATTAGAAGTTACATAATCTCCCCTTGTCAATTGTATCTGTTTTTCTCCAAACATAAGGAAGGGACCCCACTATCATGAACTTTGCCTTTTATATTTCCTTACTTTCACATATAGTCATGCATCACTTAACAATGAGGGTTTGTTCTGAGAAATCCATCATTGGGCTATTTCTACACTGCACAAGCATCATAGAAGGTATTGACACAAATCTAGATGATATAGCCTGCTACACAGCTAGGCTGTATGGTATCGTTAATTACTACAAGACTGCCAACTTGTACACAATGTTACTGTTCTGAATGATGTAGGCTATTATAACACAATAATATTTCTGTATTTAAACATACGTGAAGATAGAAAATATACAGGAAAAATATGGTATAAAAGTTTAAAAATTGGTGTACCTATAAATGGGCAATTACTGTGAATGGAGCTTGCAGGACCAGAATTTGTTCTGGGTGAGTTAGTGAGTTGGGAGTGAATTTGAAGGTCTAGGACCTTACTGTATACCATTGTAGACTTTATAAACACTGTACACTTAGGATGCACTAAATTTATTTTAATTTTATTTCTTCAATAGTGAATGAATTTTAGCTTACTGTAACTTTTTTCTTTATAGATTTAAAATTTTTAAAAACTTTTTGACTCTTTGGTAGTAACACAGCTTAAAGCCAAAACACATTATACATCTGTACAAACATTTTATTTCTGTGAATTACTATTTTATAATAATAGAATAATAATGTTATAGAAAAACAGAATAATGTATTCTATTTAAAATATTTTTTTCTTTATAAACATTTTTTGTTAAAGACAGGACACAAATAAACACATTTGCCTAGGCCTACACAAAGGGGGATTCATTAAAACACTCTCTTCCACCTCCATATCTTGTCCCACTGGAAGGTGTTTAGGGAGCTTTCTTCTCCTTAATAACAATGCCTTTTTCTAGAATACCTCCTAAAGGACCTGCTAGAGGCTGTTTTTGAATTAGCTGTTTTATGTTTTTTAGTAAGTGGAAAAAAACACTCTAAAATAATGATAAAAAGTAGACTATAGTAAGTACATAAACCAGTAACATAGTTGTTTGTTATCATTAAAAAGGATTATGTATTTTACACAATATTAGATGTTACACTTTTATAAGACTTGCAGTGCAGTAGATTTATTTACACCAGAATTACCACAGCAGGTGAGTAATACATCATATTATGACGTTAAGAAGGAGATAACATCACTAGGTGATAGATATGATTCAGCTCCCTTATAATCTTGTGGGAGCACCATCATACGGTGACAGTCAATTCCCGACTTACTCAATGGCTTAACTTTTCATTGTTCTACTCTATTATCATGGAAAAGTGATACACATTCAGTAGAAATTGCACTTTGAGTACCCATACAACCACTCTGGTTTTCCCTTTCAGTACAGTTTTTAATAAAGTACATGAGATACTCAACACTTTATTATAAAACAGGTTTTGTATTAGATAATTTTACCTAACTGTGGGCTTATAGAAGGATTTGAGCGCATGTAAAGTAGGGTAAGCTATGTTCAGTTTATTAGATATATTAAATACACCTTCAGACTATGTTTTTTTTTGTTTGTTTGTTTTTGTTTTTGTTTTTGTTTTTGTTTTTTTAGCTTAAAATAGGTTTATTGGGATGTAAGTTCATCATAGGCCAACAAGCATCTGGAGGTATATAACTACTTCTTTGTGTTTTACTCTATGGAGCATAAAGGTTATATGGTTATCACGGTGAAAATATGAGAAATGCACCCTTTTTTGTTCACAGGGAGGAAAAGAATATTTATTGTAAAATATACCCATGTTCTTGGCCATAACAAGACTTACTCTCCGGGGTAAAAAACATTGCCATAGTCCTATCTCTGCTACAGGAAGGAAGGACATTCTTCCCAATACAACTGTCTCTGGTTGTTTTGTTGTTGTTTTGTTTTGTCTTGTTTTTTAATTTCACCTAAGGGAGTCACCTGAAAAAAAGTAGTTGATATGGTTTGACAGATCTCAGCTGGAGTTGTAGTTCCCATAATTCCCACATGTTGTTGGGGGAACCTGGTGGAAGATAACTTCATCATGGGAGGTGGATTTCCCCAGACTGTTCTCATGGTAGTGAATAAGTCTCACGAGGTCTGATGATTTTATAAGGGGTTTCCATTTTCACTTGGCTTTGGAACTGCATAAGAGGCAGAAGTTAGAACATTTTGGAAGGCTGAGAAGAAGACAGGAAAATGTGGGAAAGTTTGGAACTTCTTAGAGATGCATTGAATGGCTTGGACCAAAGTACTGATTATGATACAGCCAATGAAATCCAGGATGAGGTGGTCTCAGATGGAGATGAGAAACTTTTTAGGAACTGGAGTAAAGGTGACACTTGGTATATTTCAGCAAGAGACTGGGGACATTTTGCCCCTGCCCTAGAGATTTCTGGAACTTTCAACTTGAGAGACATGATTTAGGTATCTGACAGAAGAAATGTCTAAGCAGCAAAGCATTCAAGAGGTGATTTTTGTGCTGCTAAGAGCATTCAATTTTAAAAGAAAAACAGAATTAAAGTTCTGAAATTTTGCAGACAGATGACGCAATAAAAAAGAAAAATTCATGTTTTAAGGAGAAATTGAAGCCAGGTGGATAAATTTGCATAAACATTGAGAAGCCAAATGTTAATCACCAAGACAATGGAGAAAATGTCTCCAGGGCAGGTCAGAGACTTCTGTGGCAGCCCCTCCCATCACAGATTTAGAGGCCTAGGGAAAAAAAAATGGTTTTGCGGGGTGGGCCCAAGGCAACCCCCTAACCCCGTGTGCATCCTAGGGACTTGGTACCCTGCCTCTCAGCTGCTCTATCCATTGCTAAAAGAGGTCAAGGTACAGCTTCAGCTGTTGCTTCAGAGGATGCAAGCCTCAAGCCTTGGCAGCTTACACATGATGTTAAGTCTGAGGGTGCACAGAAGTAAATAATTGATTGCCTAGATTTCAGAGGATGTATAGAAATGCCAGGATGTTCAGGCAGAAGTTTGCTACAGAGGTGAGGCCCTCATACAGAACCTCTGCTAGGACAAAGTGAAAGGGAAATGTGGAGTTGAAGCTCCCACACAGAGTCCCCACTGGTGCACTGCCTAGTGGAGCTATGAGAAGAGTGACACCATCCTCCAGATGCCAAAATGGTATATCCACCAACAGTTTACAATCACATGCCTGGAAAAGCTGCAGACACTCAATGCCAGTCCATTAAAGCAGGTGAGAGGGAGTCTGTACCCTGCAAAACTGAAGAGATGGAGCTGCCCAAGACCATGAGAATTGGCCAATTTATCCTATTTGGAATAGATGTAGTTATCCAATGCCTGTACTCCCATTGTATCTAGAAAGTAATTAACTTGCTTTGATTTTACAGGCTCATAGGCAGAAGGGACCTGCCTTATCTCAGATGAGACTTTGGACTGTGGACTTTTGATTTAATGTTGAAACTAGTTAAGACTTTGGGGGGAATGTTGCGAAGGCATGATTGGTATTGAAATGTGAGAACATGAGATTTGGGATGGGCTACAGGAAGAATGATATGGTTTGGTTGTGTCCCCACTGAAATATGATCTTGACTTCTAGCTCCCATAACTACCACATGTTGGACAGAGACTCAGTAGGGGATAATTGAATCAGCGGGAGTGGTTTCCTCCAGACTTTCCTCATGGTAGTGAATAAGTCTCATGAGATCTGACAGTTTTAAAACAGGTTTCCCTTTTTCACTAGGTTTTCCTATTCTTTTGTCTACTGCCATGTAAGACATGTCTTTTGCCTCCCACCATGACTGTGAGGCCTCCCCAGCCATGTGGAACTGTGAGTCCATTTAAACCTTTTTCTTTATAAATTACCCAATTTTATCTGCAGCATAAAAATAGACTAATGCAGTAGTTAACAAGTTAGAACATCATGAAAATAAACTGAATATACTGCAACCAGGAACAAGAGTAGGGAAAATGGGGAAGAAAAAGACTGCAATGAGGAAATACTTATGCAAGTTGTAGCCCAAAGACATATCTCACCAAAAAGAATGAGATATATATATCATATATATAGATATATAGACATATATATATAGAGAGAAGGCTTTTTCTCCCCAACACCTTACCACCATATTAAAAGAGCTCTAGTAAGAGGAGATTAAAACTGAAAGTGCTTGAAATTGTACCATTTATACATTGGTGGGGGATATGTAATATGGTACATCCACAGTGGAAACCAGTTTGACAGTTTCTCACAATGTTAAACACAGAAGTACTATATAGACTTGCAAGTCTATTCCTACGTATGCACCCAGCAGAATTTATAACATGTTTTCACACAAAAACTTGTGCAAGAATGTTCATAACAGCAAATTTAAAATATCCAAAAAGTTAAAATTACCCAAATGCTTTATATTATATTACCCAATTTATTGCTTTATAATGAAATACTATTCAGCAATAAAAAGGAATGAAATACTTGTATATACTACAACATAGATGAATCTTGAAAACACTATGCTAAGTGAAAGAAGTCAGACATAGAAGGCCACATATTGTGTAATTTTATTTCTATGAAATGTCCAGATAGGCAAATGCAAAGACAACAGAAATTAAATCAGTAGTTGCTAAGACATATGGGGTAGACAAAATTGGTCATAACTGCTAATGAGATGGAATTTCTTTTCAGAGTGATTTATATGATCATATAGTGGTGATGATTGAACAAAATTATACATATATTATAAACCACTGAATCATACACTTTAAAATAGTTTTAATGGTGTTTCTCAATATTAATTTGAACTTTATCCAAAAATAGTTTTCAAAATCTGAAAAAGCTGGAAGTCACAGACTCCATATTAAGGCTAAAAATACCATGTGAAGAAAGGCTAAAAATGCAATGTGAAAAAAGCAATGAAATGTGAAGTTTCTGACATGTATAAATACAGTAAATATTAAACACAGTCCAATTTCCTATCATATTAACATAAATCTTCACACTATATCTCTTTTTATCTATTTACCCAATAAACAATGTCAAGGTTTCAACATCAAAAGGCACAAGCACCTGAGCAGACAGAGCAAGAATCAGAACCAAAATCAGATATCATGCAGATGCTGGAATTATCATCACACAGGAAATTTTAAGTAACTAGTATTAATATGTGAAATGCTATACTGGGAAAGGATATAGCATGCAAGAATGCATGGGTAATGTCAAAAGAAAAATGCAATTTTAAGAAAAAAAGGAAATAGTAGAAATCAAAAACATTTTAATAGAAATAAAGAATTACATTGATGGGTCCACATCATATGAGTATCATCATGTGTATACTTACCACTTAAGTGAAAACAATTAGTAGTCATGAAGATTCATCAATAAAATTTCCCAGACTACAATACAGAGACAGAGAAAAGAGGAAATCTCAAAAAATTGTTTGGCAATTTCCAAAGATATAACTTCCATTAGAACTACAAAAAGAAACACAAAAACAAATAAATGCAGCAAAATAAATAATTAAAATATTAATGTGAAATACTTTCCAAAATTAATAGCAGACAGCAAACTACATATTTAGGAAACAACAGAGCACCAAGAAGAACAAATACTCCCACCAATAAAAGCAAGCAAACTAAAACAGGAAACAATAGCAATATGCCAGGCACATCATATTGAAACTACAATAAAGCACAAGCAAAAAGAAAATCTTGAAATAAGCTGAATGAAAAACATCTTATCTTTCCAGAAACAAGGGAACAGATTACATCAGGCAAGAGGAGAGCACAGTGAACTCTTTAAAGTGTTGAAAGAAAAATTCACCATCTGTAATACTGTGCATACATCCAATGATATTATTTTTCAAAACTGAAAGAAATGTAAACTGCACAGATAAACAAAAATGGAAAAAATTCATTCCCAGAACTTCCCTGTAAAAGACATGCTAGAAGTTTTTCAGGCAGATGGAAGCTTCTATGGATCAGAAACTTGAAACTACTTATAAAAAGGAAAGAAAGAGTTGGAGAAAGAATAAATACAAATAAAATTATTATTTTTTACTTTTCTAATTTGATTTAAAGATAAATTAAGTAACTATATATTGATCATTATATGCAGATAAGTGTAAAGAATGAAAAATCCAACAAACATTATAAAGTAACAATATATTGGCTGATTATAACGTGAATAAGTTGAAATAATGAAAAAATATGACCAAAGTTTTGATTAACAGTAATATATCATTTTGACATAATGTATCCTTGATATCATATGATAAAATTAGCATTTTAGTTTTGTGTTTTTATCCCTCAAACTCCTATTTCCAGTGTACTCATGAGAGAAAAACTTCAAATGAATTATAGTTGAGAGGATATTCTACAAAATTTCCAATGAGTACTCCATAAATCCTCCAAGTTCATCAAAAACAAGGAATATCTGAGACTCTACCCCATCCAAGAGTAGTCTGAGGAGACATGATGAATGTGGTATCCCAGATGGAATGCTGGTATAGAAAAATGACATTGGGTAAATGCTAATAAAATCTTAATATGTGTGAGTTTGTGTTAATGATAATGCATCATTATCAGTTTATTAGTTGTGACAATTATGCCATACTAACGTAAGATGTTAACGGTAGAGATAAATAAGTGCTGGGTATATGGGAACTCTGCACTATCTTCGTAATTTTTCTGTAAATTTAAAACTATTCTATATTAAACATTTATAAAAGTAAAAATATGTGGTGGGTCATTTATTATGCTTTTACATACTTTACTAGTGTTACCATTGTATCTAGAAATGCATACACAATATTAGACATCTAATTTTAAACTTCTACTTAATATGGAATAATACATGTTATTTCATGTTAAAACAATTTACAGAAAAATCTCATTTGATTCACAATTCTGAGTAAAAGATTCTGAAAATTAAATTTGGTGAGGTATCTATGAAAATTAGGCCAATTACCACCATAGTCCACTGACTTAATGAAATGAAAGCTTCACACATATGTAGTAAATAAATATATACACACATCCACATACACATACACACTTATATGTATATGTATACACATACACACATATATATACACAAATATATATTTATTTACATTTATATGAATATAGACTTGGAAGAGTTGATCTAGGTAATCACGGAAGTTTTAAGCCTCAAAATTTCATCTCCCAGTTTGCTGTCAGAGCTAATTTTGACAGTTTACAAGTTACATAATTTTATATAAATGATTTCTAGGTGCCACCATCAGCAATTTTAAAGTACTTGCTTATACAGCAAGAGGTCTTTTTATATAGATATCTGGTACCAAGAGGTGGTAAATGTAATTTCAAATTATATTTTAATGGCTTATTTGCTTGGACTTTAAAAACTTTGTAGTTTTTTTATATTGACAGTGATATCTCATGAGAGACAATAAAACTTTTTTTTGCTAAACAAAGATTAAAATTGAGCTTATTAATGTATACTATCATAGTAGAACTGTTGACTTTTGCAGCAATTCTGCAGATTTTCTTTTACATTTAATTAGAACACAGGTATTTTGTTTGGTTTCCCCAAAAGCATATCCTTTAATAAGAAATTGTGAACTACTAGTTTACGGGGTAATCCCACAAAGAACTAGTAGAAGAGTACAAAGTTGAGAGAGTACAGATAAGGAAAAAAGTACATGCATCTTAAATAAGATGCAATTTTGGACAACTGGAACACTAGGAGACAATGTGAAACATATATCTGAGTTTTTCACAGTAAAGAGAAAACCTGGACTAAGTAGTCAGTTGGCAGTAAGATTAGGTGCATATTATTTGGAGAATTAAAGAGACAGAGCAACATATTTCACTAGCAGATATGAAATATTTTTGCAAATTAAGAGATCAGATTTATTAGACAAATGGATTGAGAAAGTCAAGATGAAACCAGGACTAATGGATATGTGAAGCTATACACTATTCAAAGCTAACTCTAGTATACGATATAAAATTTTAATTTTTCTGCATGTCTTCAAATCATTAAGAGCATCAATTATAGTGATAAGCATATAACTCACATTCATAATCTGTGGATTATCAAAATAAGCTTATATATCAGCAGTAACCTTCATTAGTACAATATTAATTTGATTATACATTCAGTATATTTCAGATTGAGAATCTTCCTTTCATTAAACAGTAAATGACTTTCTCATGAATTTAACTAACATTTATTTCTCATGACAAATAGTTAAGCTTTCGTAGCAATCAATCATTGTGTACAACGTTTTCTCTTTTTCTCCTTTTGCTAAGATTATCCTGTTTTAAAAATTTGTTTAGTAACATGTTGGGAAAAAGGAATGTAAAACTAATAAATATAATTTTATTAAAACATAGAATGTTGACTTTTCTTATAAAGGTAGAATGAGAGCAGTACTTAATGCTAGCTACATTTAAAATTTTTTATTATACTAGATTGTCTGTAACTATCAAGTTTGTCATCATGACCTCAGGAGAGTTAATGAGGTCATTCATGTTTAGTGCTTAACACATTTACAATCATTTTCAATAATCTATGAAGCTCATAGATTTGTTCTGACATCTATAATACTAAGAATGACTTAATTTTTCAACTAAGTTAATATTTTAACTATTTTTGACAATTTTAAGCTTAGTTAATATTATCTTTTATTAAGTTATCATATCTGATTCATCAGCCTTCTACATATAATAAAATCTGCAATATAAGTAAGGCTTTTATTTCAGAATTTATTATTTTTTTCAATTTTTATTTTTTATTTTAAATTTGTTTGGACATTGAATCACTTTTCACTCAAATAAATATTCCAATAGCATTCTATGGATGCATTTTATTCAAATTCAGAAATTTAAAGAACACTACTATTTTTACTATTTGCTTTATATACACAGATATGTGCAAAAAGATATACTCTAACCATGTACCTGGATATGACTTAAATGTAATTTGTTCACTACAGAATCAACAACTATGTTTTTATTAGTTTTTCTCTGTTTCACTTGTTTTAATAATAAAGAAACTATATAAAACTGTTCACAAAAGGTTGGAGGGAATATTGTGGAATGGATTGTGTGAACTCCTGTGGCTTCCCATTATTCAAACAGGAAAGCCACACGACCACTGGGCTTGTGTTGTAAGACAACTGAGACACTCTGTGTCTCAGGTACTGAAGCCCAGGAGGCAGGAAGGATCTTTCTTTTGTTGTTTATAAGAGAATGCTGATTAAAGTCTGCACTTTAGCAAGGTGAAAATTTGAGGTACTTTGGGTGATTATATATGTGAAACAAACTGAAAAACTACAAAGTTACAAGGTTGTACATTGAACCCATGAAATATTATTTAAAGCTGTTGAATTTGAAACAGTAACAATTGTAATACCCTATGAAGCTCTCCTTATATTCCAGTTATTGACCTTAGTACTTTTAAAATATTTTGTAATGTAATTTACTTCTATGATAAATACTATATCTCCATTTTGCAGTTAAAATACTGAGGCTCTAAAAAGTAAATAATGTGTCCAAATTTACAAATTTGCAGCATAAATACAAATCCAGATTTATATGTTTATAGAGCAGATACTTCAATTTTCCAGTTTTATTTTTTTCTTATTTTCAGGTATTATTTTTTAGATAAAGTCAAATCAAAGTAAAATGTAATATATTGAATATATTATAATTATTCTTATATTGTTTCTGAATATTTAAAATGATAAGATAGCCTAATAAAAAGTTTTAGAATGGTTTATGACAAATTTAAAATTAAAGACATGATAGCAGCACTGTTTTATACAAATTAATGTAAATTTTGCGTGTCACTGGAATTTTATTCTCTTTTTCAAAAATTGTAATCCACTCCAGACCCAAGAATGATAGATCCAATGGCAGCTTATATCATGAGCCTAGAAAATCTGCCAACATTAAACTCAAACCCATGAGAACAGCCACAGGGGCTGTACCCTACAAAACCACAGGGGATGAGCTGCCCAAGGCCTTGGGAGACCACCCCTTCCACCAGAGTGTCGTGGATATAAGACATGAAGTCAAATGAGATTATGTGGAAGCTTTAAGATTTAATAGCTGCCCTGCTGGGATTTAGATTTGCATGGAGCTTATTGCCCCTTTGTTTTGACCAATGTCTTCATTTTGGAATAGGAATGTCTACCGAATGCCTGTACCACCACTGTGTTTTGGAAATAAATAACTTTTCTTTGATTTCACAGTCTCATAGGTGGAAGAAGGAAAGTCTCAGATGATTCATAGGACGTTAGACTTGATGGTGGAACAAATTACACTTCAGGGGACTATTGGGAATGAATAATTGTATTTTGCAATATAAGGGCATGAGATTTTGGGGGAGCAGGGGTGGGAACATATGATCTAGATGTTTGTCACCTCCAAATTTCATATTGAAATGTCATCCTCAGTGTTGAAGATGAAGTCTGGTGGGAGGTATTTGGATCATGAGGGAAGATCCCTTATGAATAGCTTAGCACCATTACTTGGTGATGAGTGAGTTTGTGCTCTGAATCCATGCCAGATCTGGTTGTTGATAAGTGTGTGGCATCGCTCCCCTCCCTCTCACTCCTGATCTTACTGTGTGGTGCACTGGCTCTACACTTTGCATTCTGCCATAATAAGAAGCTTTCTGAGGCTCCCACCTGAAGCCAATGCCAGCACCATACTTCCTTTATAGCCTACAGAACTGTGAGCCAAAAAAACTGCCTTTTTTTTAAAATAAATTACTGTCTCAGTTATTTCTTTACAGTAGCAAAAGAATGGCATAACACATGCATTTTCCCTCTAGCCTAATTACACAGAGCACACTTTGAATAATTTTTAGATTATTGTGAAGTATCTTTGTACCCAATATTTGGCCTCCCCCTTTCTTCTTTTTCCATTCTCTTGTCCTTTCCTGCATTCTTATGTGCTTAAAAAAAAATCCTGTTTTAAGATATACTTTGATCCAAATTATCCATGATATTATAGTACAGGGTCCTGAATGTATGCTATTTTTCAATACTTCTAACTTGTTAGCCAAGTAGCGCATATTATCTGGCATTGTGGTTCTAATATTCTTCTGTCTGGCCCTCCTAAATACATTTCAAGCCCTTGACCTTTAATTCAACCTGAAGAAGTCAGTCAGTTTACACTGATGTGTATGTCACATTTTTCAAGACTCATTTTATAATAAAAGTAAATTTATTATATCTTAAGTATATTTTCTTTGGCACGAAGCTTTAATTAGTGCATTTGAATAAAGATCATAGCCTTAAATATGTAAAAAAATTAAAAATCTCTTTTAAAATATGTAACTGTTAAAAAATCCCTTTATTCTTTTCATATTGCAATTATCACTTAGTAAAAATGTGTGAAAACTCATTATTTTAATGTGTGAGTTTCAAATACCTCCCTAACCACAGCTCAAGTGAATGCTTTATGAAAAATCTACAGCAACAACAATGAAAATGTCATTACCTTTCCTGCGTAAGCTAACATCAAGATATGTTTTGAGATACTCCCTCTAAGCCATGGAAAACTTATACCAATGTTCTTCAAACTGTTAGGAACCATGTTTTTAGTTTGTTTTTATTTGCTCGCTTAGTTTGTTTTTATTTGCTTGTTTCATTTCATTAGGATTTTTATTGTATCTTCAGGGAAAAAAGAGAAGGGATCTGGCATATGTCTGGTCCTTGCTCCCACCTCTAACAAGAAAACGAAAAATGCCATAGTAGAGCCATTGACATTCATTGAATCCATGCTTAATACTTTTTTTCACTGAGTAGAGAAATTAGCTGTTATTAAAACAAAGCAAAAGAAAACAAAACAAACAAAACAAAAATAACCAAAAAAGCAATTGAAAACCATTGGCTTAGAGGCAAACAGGATAACATAAACCATAAAATGTCTGCTAAATATATCATTAGTGTGTGTGTGTGTTTGTGTGTGCTCACGTGTGTGTGCATGTGTGTTTTTGTTATGACTTCTAGGAGTATTTTGGGGTCCCTACACCGTAACAATAGGTCATCAACCTCCTTATATATTGTATACTAGTAACTTGCTCTCTCCCGTTATCCTGAGGAAAAAAAAAAAAAAAACAGAAGCATAAAATTATCCATGAAAAGCAGAATAAAAAGGAGTTGAATGCTTTAACCACAGTCTTATCTTGGGGAATAGGCCAATGTACTAATGTGCTCATTTTCTCTCTTTTAATGGAAAGCAGCAGGAAAATAATTGATATTTGGTAAAGTCTGCTGCTGTGAATATTGCCATGTATTCTTTTGAGAACCATGATGACGATCCAAAGAGGTAGTATTAACTTTTAAAATAAAAAACAACACAAAACAAAACAACAAAACAAAACAAAAATCTGTCATGGTGTTTTTGAAGCAGTGTTGCATATATTATTTTAATAATAATTGAAATTGATTTTGACAATAAATATAAAGTTATTATAAAGTTACTACTGGTTTCAATAGAGGATATAAAGCTAGAAGCTTAAAGGCACCACATAAGACTTCAGATGTTTAAAAAAAAAAGAAAAAAGATCAGGCCTGGTGGGGTGACTCATGCCTGTAATCCCAGCACTTTGGGAGGCCAAGGTGGGTGGATCCCTTGAGATCCGGTGTTTGAGACAAGCCTGGTCAACATGGTGAAATCATATGTCTACTAAAAATACAAAATATAGCCGGGTATGGCGGCACCTGCCTTTAGTTCCAGCTACAGAGGTGGCTGAGGCAGGAGAATCACTTGAACCCAGGAGGCAGAGGTTGCAGTAAGCCGAGATCGTGCCATTGCACTCCAGCCTGGGCGACAGAGCATGAATCGGTCTCAAAATAAATAAATAAATAAATACTCTCTGCATTGTTTGTCTGTAGAGAAACGGTATTTATCTGTATTTAGATAATAGTTCAAGAAGGGAACAGCTTCCAAATTATTGAAACCTTTCCGAAAAGGGAAAGTTTCCTAAAGTGTTGTATTTAAGATTATTGTTATTTCTATAGCATACTCCAGTCTAACCATGGTGGAGTATTGAAGTCCACATCCACTTTTTCCCTATTGCATGGGCATTTGAAAATATGTGATTCTCTTTCCTAAGTAAATGATCAACCTAGACGATCTTTTGTGCTAATATATAATATAGAAAGACTGGATAAGAAAGAAAATATTATGGTGATAATGGTTCTATAAAATGGCAAATGTATGAAGTATCATAAAATTTGGAAAATGTAAATTTATCACTGCCAGCTACAAGTACTTGCAAGTGACCCCAAAGGTCACTGATGTGTGCTTATTTTCAATTTTTCAGGTTTCTTTATGGGAGTGAGCCACTCGTCTAATGACATGGACAACACAGTGGCTAAGCAGCCACTTTACAATGTGTCTCAATATAGTTTTCTCCATTCTTTCTGCCTTAGAAAAATATGTCATGATTAGACAAATGATTTCTTTAGGTGAAAATAGAACTAAAAAGAAGTCGAAGAGTTATTCATGTTGGCAGATAAGTTTTAGAAATGAGAATTATTAACCAAATTTCAAAATTGGATAAATTAAAATGTAAATGTTAAATTGTGCAGCAGTTTATGAATGTTTTATTGTGCAGCAGTTCATGAAATTTTATATATATAATTTTCAGATAGTACCCCAGTAAGTATAAAATTCTTCCCAAACTCATATACAAAATAGTTGTAAGATGACTTACTCATTCGTTCAAAGTCAGAGGAGAGTAACAGGAAACATGAGACTCTCATGGAAACAAGATTATGAATAAAAATCAAACATTCATACATTGGTTACATAAAGGAGCTGATATTTGGGGTCAATATGCTTTAAGTCACTGAAATAAATATATGCTTGTTCAGGAATATAAAAAAGAAAGAAAAATAAACTCTTTCTGTGAGTAAAGAGATGCTTAAGAGAATAGAAATTATTCCCTGCTCACATTTTCAAGAGAATTATCATAGTGGCTTATATCTATAAGCCACTTGTGAATTTCAGTGCTGAGGTGTTTATTACTTCCTTTATAACATCATACACTTTCTCCCTCTTCAATAGATACAACACATACATTTAACAATATTGTAGAAAGATCACATTTACTCTTTGAAAATACTGACCAAGATGTGGGGATGTATTGAATAGAAATAGATAATCAAGAAGTACTAAATAAAGTGTGACCTAAAACATTAAATAATTTTGAAGAGCTCTGTGGAAGAAAATAAAATTATTTCATGAGATAGGCTTTGGTAGTATGATATTTCTGAGACAGCAGCTGATAAAAGTATCAAGGTCAATGCTTAAAAACTGAATTGGATGAACTGGTTTAAAGGGAAAAAAACTGTTGGAAGATATCAGAAATGTAGTAAAAGTTGTAAAAAAAAAAGACAAAACAGAAACAATGAAGAATCAGGAAAACCGATTTTGAAATATTTAAAATATAGTAAATATTTCCTATCACTAAGATGCTAACCAGCAGTTCATCCAGTTTGATTTTCACTTTAAAACACAACTTTTATATTTCATTAAAAATTAAGCTTTTACTTATTTTTCTTTACTCCTTTAAAGTTGTTCATCAGAATGGTCTTACACATAAAATTTATTTATTTGTAAATGACTATTCCCACTGGTCTCTTACAACCCCGTTTTCAACCATCCCCCCGATATTTTCTGCCAGCTACTACATCAATTTATTTTCCAAGGTTGATGTCAGTCACTCAATAGTATGCCAAAAGGAGATTTGATTCATCTAACTATTTATCCACTGTTTTTTTTTTTTTTTGCAGTTTTCATCAACTTCAGCTATATTTACTGTAAGATCCCTAATGACTCGTCATTTACATCAGGTATAACTCCCAATGCAATCCCTCCCCCCTCCCCCCTCCCCCCTCCCCATGATAGGCCCCGGTGTGTGATGTTCCCCTTCCTGAGTCCGAGTGATCTCATTGTTCAGTTCCCACCTATGAGCGAGAACATGCGGTGTTTGGTTTTCTGTTCTTGTGATAGTTTGCTAAGAATGATGGTTTCCAGCTGCATCCATGTCCCTACAAAGGACACAAACTCATCCTTTTTTATGGCTGCTGACGAGTTGATGGGTGAAGCACACCAACAAGGCACAAGTATACATATGTAACAAACCTGCACGTTATGCACATGTACCCTACAACTTAAAGTATAATAATAATAAATAAATTTAAAAAATAAATAAATAAAAAAAAAAAAAAAAAGATCCCTAATGACAAAACGTTCATCTATCACATCACCAGAGTATCACAACTGCAATTTGCTACCACAGACTCTGACACAGAGTAAAATCCCAAAAAATATTCTTACATAAATAAACTCATGAATGCATAATCATGCATACATCCATTAACTACAGCATTATCATCCTTTTTCTTTATTCTTGATATCAACATTATAACACTACTATTATAACTTTTTTTTGGTAATTAGACAATTCTTTTTTTTTTTTTTTCTTGGATGTGCTCTTATTTTTCTTGTGTCATATGTTTTTCTTTTTTGTATTATTATACTTTAAGTTCTAGGGTACATGTGCATAACATGAAGGATTGTTACATATGTATACTTGTGCCATGTTGGTGTGCTGCACCCATCAACTCGTCACCACCCATCAACTCATCATTTACGTCAGGTATAACTCCCAATGCAATCCCTCTTCCTCCCCCCTCCCTGTAATAGGCCCCTGTGTGTGATGTTCCCCTTCCAGAGTCCAGGTGATCTCATTGTTCAGTTCCAACCTATGACTGAGAACATGCAGTGTTTGGTTTTCTGTTCTTGAGATAGTTAGCTGAGAATGATGGTTTCCAGCTGCATCCATGTCCCTACAAAGGACACAAATTCATCCTTTTTTATGACTGCATAGTATTCCATGGTGTATATGTGCCACATTTTCTTAATCCAGTCTGTCACTGATCGACATTTGGGTTGATTCCAAGTCTTTGTTATTGTGAATGGTGCTGCAATAAACATACGTGTGCATGTTTTATCATAGCAGCATGATTTATAATCCTTTGGGTATATACCCAGTAATGGGATGGCTCGGTCATATGGTACTTCTAGTTCTAGATCCTTGAGGAATCGCCATACTGTTTTCCATAATGGTTGAACTAGTTTACAGTCCCACCAACAGTGCAAAAGTGTTCCTATTTCTCCACATCCTCTCCAGCACCTGTTGTTTCCTGACTTTTTAATGATTGCCATTCTAACTGGTGTGAGATGGTATCTCATTGTGGTTTTGATTTGCATTTCTCTGATGGCCAGTGATGATAAGCATTTTTTCATGTGTCTGTTGGCTGTATGAATGTCTTCTTTTGAGAAATGTCTGTTCATATCCTTTGCCCACTTTTTGATGGGGTTGTTTGTTTTTTTCTTGTAAATTTGTTTGAGTTTTTTGTAGGTTCTGGATATTAGGCCTTTGTCAGATGAGTAGATTGCAAAAATTTCTCCCATTCTGTAGGTGGCCTGTTCACTCTGATGGTAGTTTCTTTTGCTGTGCAGAAGCTCTTTAGTTTAATTAGATCCCATTTGTCAATTTTGGCTTTTGTTGCCATTGCTTTTGGTGTTTTAGACATGAAGTCTTTGCCCATGCCTATGTCCTGAATGGTATTACCTAGGTTTTCTTCTAGGGTTTTTATGGTATTAGGTCTAACATTTAACCAGGAAGAAGCCAAATCCCTGAATAGAGCAATAGCAGGCTCTGATATTGAGGCAATAATTAATACCCTACCAACCAAAAAAAGTCCAGGACCAGATGGATTCACTGCTGAATTCTACCAGAGGTACAAGGAGGAGCTGGTACCATTCCGTCTGAAACTATTCTAATCAATAGAAAAAGAGGGAGTCCTCCCTAACTCATTTTATGAGGCCAACATCATCCTGATACCAAAGCCTGGTAGAGATACAACCAAAAAAGAGAATTTTAGACCAATATCGCTGATGAACATCGATGCAAAAATCCTCAATAAAATACTGGCAAACCGGATTCAGCAGCACATCAAAAAGCTTATCCACCATGATCAAGTGGGCTTCATTCCTGGGATGCAAGGCAGGTTCAACATACACAAATCAATAAACATAATCCAGCATATAAACAGAACTAAAGACAAAAACCACATGATTATCTCAATAGATGCAGAAAAGGCCTTTGACAAAATTCAACAGCCCTTCATGCTAAAAGCGCACAATAAATTCGGTATTGATGGAACGTATCTCAAAATCATAAGAGCTATTTATGACAAACCCACAGCCAATATCATACTGAATGGGCTGGAAAAATTCCCTTTGAAAAGTAGCACAATACAGGGATGCCCTCTCTCACCACTCCTATTCAACATAGTGTTGGAAGTTCTCGCTAGGGCAATCAGGCAAGAGAAAGAAATCAAGGGTATTCAGTTAGGAAAAGAAGAAGTCAAATTGTCCCTCTTTGCAGATGACATGATTGTATATTTAGAAAACCCCATTGTCTCAGCCCAAAATCTCCTTAATCTGATAAGAAACTTCAGCAAAGTCTCAGGATACAAAATCAATGTGCAAAAATCACAAGCATTCTTATACACCAGTAACAGACAAACAGAGAGCCAAATCATGAATGAACTTCCATTCACAATAGCTTCCAAGAGAATAAAATACCTAGGAATCCAACTTACAAGGGATGTAAAGAACCTCTCCAAGGAGAACTACAAACCACTGCTCAGTGAAATAAAAGAGGACACAAACAAATGGAAGAACATACCCTGCTCATAGAGAGGAAGAATCAATATTGTGAAAATGGCCATACTGTCCAAGGTAATTTATAGATTCAATGCCATCCCCATCAAGCTACCAATGAGTTTCTTCACAGAATTGGAAAAAACTGCTTTAAAGTTCATATGGAACCAAAATGAGCCCGCATTTCCAAGACAATCCTAAGTCAAAAGAACAAAGCTGGAGGCATCACGCTACCTGACTTCAAACTATACTACAAGGCTACAGTAACCAAAACAGCATGGTACTGGTACCAAAACAGAGATATAGACCAATGGAACAGAACAGAGTCCTCAGAAATAATACCACACATCTACAGCCATCTGATCTTTGACAAAGCTGAGAGAAACAAGAAATGGGGAAAGGATTCCCTATTTAATAAATGGTGCTGGGAAAATTGGCTAGCCATAAGTAGAAAGCTGAAACTGGATCCTTTTCATACTCTTTATACGAAAATTAATTCAAGATGGATTAGGACTTAAATAGTATAACTATTTAATAAGCTGAAAAAATATATGATTCATGCTACTGCAATGAAAAACTTTACTGCCATCTTGGAAGATGTAAAAGGTAGACACACATTCTTGAAAAATTAAATGGAATAGCCTCAGTCTTATATGAAAGTTAACCAAAGCACCGGTTTAATTCAAAAAGTCCTTGTAGGTTTGTGCATACATAACCCTGTAGTTAATTTTTGGAAAACTAATGTGATTTATCATACTTTACCTCTTATGTTTGTAAAAGAATGTTGGTGCAATGCTGTAAATTAAGATACAAAAAATTCATTAAAATATATACATTGGTCTTATGTTTCTGATAATATGACAGAGCAAGTACATGAGATATCATTACTCCTCAAAACAACTAAAATCTTGGACAACAGATAGACAATTTTGTTTATGAATGGGTGGTATGACCAAAAATTAAGAAACTATCCTATTCCCCTCCCCACAAAACAAACTATAAAATAAATCCAAAGAGGTAAGCAAATATTAAAACTAGTGCCTCTCATGGAAATTTTACTGATCGCTTTTGACCAAAGATTTTGATTTTTAAACCCATGTCAAAGACAAGAGAGCCTTGTCTGTGGTGTGATCGTAGAACCATAGAAGATGAGATATTAAGTTTGTAAACACAAGCCTCCGTATTAAGCTAGAGTTATCAAAGACTAAAACCTCCATGAAACAGTATCCTAGGTAAAAACAAATATACTTTATAAGAGAGAAGACTTCTTTTTTTTTCTTAATCACTAGTAACTGCTGACTTCTGCTGTTCTACTTACCATTTATTTCTTATGTCTCTGACCTCTTATTTTGTATTGTGATAATGTCCAGGATTTTTAAATATTTATTTTATATTAGTATTAATTCTCTTATAGTATCACCCTGTTTTATATACTAAATTACATATCACATACATATGATACTAAAATTGACTTTCAAAACTGTCATATTGTATTTTGTTTGAGCTTCATGTGCATTGCTAATTTTTGGATAGTTATTTTTCAAATTAAAAATACTAGATTAAAAAAAATTGCCTATCTTTTCATAATGCTGTGTGATGGTTAATACTGAGTGTCAAACTGGATTGAAGGTTGCAAAGTATTCTTCCTGGGCATGTTTGTGAGGGTGTTGCCAAGATTAACATTTGAGTCAGTGGACTGGGAAAGGCAGACCCACCCTTAACCTGGGTCAGCACAATCTCATCAGCTGCCAGTGCAGGCAGAATAAAAAGCAGGCTGAAGAATGCGAAAAGATTAGACTGGCTTACCTTCCAGCCTACATCTCTCTCCTGTGCTGAATGCTTCTCTCCCTCAAACATCGGACTCCAAGTTCTTCAGCTTTGGAACTTGGGCTGACTTTCTTGCTACTCAGCTTACAGATGGCCTATTGTGGGAGCTTGTGATCCTGTGAGTTAATATTCCTTAATAAACTCATATATATACACATATATATATGTGTGTGTGTGTGTGTGTGTATACATATATATATACACACACACAAATATCTCCTTTCCCACTCCACTGACTTAAATGTTAATATATATATGTTTATATATATATATATATATATATATATATATATATCCTATTAGTTCTGTCCCTCTAGAGAATCCTAATCCTAATTTTAATACAAAGAGTGGTTCTAGAGGAACAGAATATTAAGAATGGAGTCCTTTTGTTGGTTTGGGGGTTTCTGAATTTGCCTGCTTAATGTGATTAGATCCTAAAATGCTAAGGACTCTACATCTAACAGTATGGAGAACACTGAGAGTCTTTGGCATGAATTGTTTAGAGCGTTATGCAAAATAAATGCATTTGACACTCTTGATTCACCACTTGTGAGAGGCAAGGACTTTAGTGACTCCATACATCATACTTTTGACCATATATGGAGAACCAAGAAACATGATGAGGTTGCTTGGTTGCTCCTAAGTTCACTGAACAAAGTGTTGAAAGAAAATGATGAACTCAGGATTCTAACTCCCAGCTTCAGAAGAAGATACTGAGCTTCAGATCTGCTAATATTGTCCTGAGTGACAGTCTTATCTCCTGTAGAGAAAGAGCTGAAAGTACGGAAAACCAGACACAGGCTCTTATCATTTGAGTGGCTGACCTGCAATGAAAGGTGCATACGCAGCCTCGGCAGTTGTCTACTGCTATAGTGAGGGCATTGATTGGAAAAGAATGGGAGCCTGTAACTTGGAATGGGGATGTGTGGGAGGACCCTGATGAAGCCGGGGACACTGAGTTTGTAAACTCTGATGAACTTTTTTTCCTTTATCATGTGACATAAGATTTATTGACTTCGTATCAGCAGTTAAGTGTTGTTGACTTTATGTAATAACATTTGAGTTGAGGATTGGTGTGTTTCCTGTTGTATGATGAATAGTTGTATAGGCATAATTATGTTAGGCATAATTATGACCTTATTATTGTGTTTATTTCAAGATTATGTATAATCTCAGTATATATGTATATATTATAATGTAGTCGATTATGTATAATCTCAGTAGATGTTTAATTTGATAAGGGGTAGACTTGTGATAGTTGATACTGAGTTTCAACTTGGTTAGATTGAAGGATGCAAAGTATTGATCCTCGGTTTGTGATCCTGGGTGCATCTGTGAGGGCGCTCATGGTAACTACACTTCTAATCTCTGTAAGTATGTGAGGTGATAAATGTGTTAATTACTTGATTGTGCTATTTCCGAATGTATAGATACATCCAAACATGATGTTTTATACTTTAAAGGTATATATAATTTTATTTGCCAACTACACCTTTATAAATCTTTTCTATATTTCAAATATAAGTAGGATTATGCAGAATTTGTCTTTCTGTGTCTGGCTTATTTCACTTAGCATGGTACACTTCATATTCATCCACGTTGGCCCAAATGATGTACATCCTTCTTTTTAAAGCCTAGGTAATATTTGTGTGTGTGTGTGTGTGTGTGTGAATGCACCTATGCATATATTCACATTTTCTTCACTTATTGATCCATGGACTCAGGTTGTTTCCGTATTTGGTGATTGGGAGTAATGTAGCAATGAACATTGGAGTGCAGATATCTCTTGAACATACTAATTTCATTTCCTTTAGACATATACTGAAAAGTAGAGATTCTGGATCATATGATAGTTCTAACTTATTAGTTTTAGAAAATCTTCCATATTGTTTTCCATAAGGACTGTGTCAATCTACTTTTTCACCAATAACATACAAGGATTTCCTTTTCTCCACATCTCCATGAGATCTATTTTGACTTTTTGATAAAGCCTTGCTAACAAGTGTGAGGTGGCATCTTATTGTGCTTTTGATTTATATTTATCTGATGGTTAGACAAATTAGATATGGAAAGAATATAATAACACAACAAAGGTAATATCTGGCAGGGAAACATCATACTCACTAGCAAAAAGTTGAAAGCTTTTTTCTCTAAGACCAAGGACAAGATAAAAATGCCCAATCTTTTTACTTCTATTCAACATAGTATTGGAAGTCCTAGACAGAAAAATTAGGCAAGAAGAAGTAATAAAAGTAATGAAAGTAATAAAAATAACAAAGGAAGATATTTTGCCTCTGTGTTCATATGAACAAAATCTTACAAATACAAAACCTAAAAGACTAAACCTAACAGCTATTAGAACAAATAAAAGAATTTAGTAACATACCAGAATATAAAGTCAACATACAAAAAATCAGTTGTCTTTCTATACACTAACAACAACCTATCAAAAAAATTGAAAAAAACAAGCCCATTTACAATATCATGAAAAAAATAAAACATGAATAAAATTTTTATTTTCATTATTTTTATTGTGTTGTTATTTATTTTTATTTTTTTTAATTTTTGATACACTGTGGTTGAATCTTCAGGTGCAGAATCCATGGTAATGAAAGGTTGACTGTACTTAAGAATTAATTTAAACAAGATGAAAAATATGTACACTGAAAACTGTAAGAAAGTGAATAAGATATAAATAAATAGAAACATACTTCATGCTCATGGATTATAAGAATCAATATTGTCTAAATGTTCATACTACCATAACAATTTATATATTCAATGCAATACATATCAATTGTTCATTGACATTTTTCAGAGTAATTAAAAAATCCTAAAATTCATATGAAACCACAAAAGACACCAAATAGTTAAATCAATGTTGAGCAAGATAAACAAAGCTGGAGGCATCACACTTCTTGACTTCAAATTATATTACAAAATTGTAGGAATCCAAAGAGTATGGTGCTGGCATAAAAACAGACACGTAGCCCAATAAAATAGAATTAAAAGTCCAGAAATAAACCTAGGCATATAGAGTCAATAGATATTTAAGAAGAGTTCCAAGAATATACATTAAGGAAAGGATAGTCTTTTTAATAAATGGTGTTGGGACAACTGGTCATCTACATCCAAAGTTATAAGAGTATATCCTTATCTTATAACATACACAAAAATCAGCTCAAAATATATTAAAGACTTAAACACAAAACCTGAAACTGTAAAATTCCTAGAAGAAAATATTGGAAAAAATCTACAAGACATTGGTCTTGACAAGGAGTATTTACATATGACACCAAAAGCACAGGCAATACAAACAAAAATAAAAGAGTAGAACACATCAAACTATAGAGCTTCTGCACAGTTCATCAAAATGAAAAGGTAACCTACAGAATGGGAGAAAATATTAACCATATATGTGATAAGAGGTAAACATTCAAAATATATAAGAAATTTATAACTCAATAGTAAAGCAACAAGTAACCTAATTAAAAACGAAAAAAAAAAAAAAAGCAACTCAAAAGACAATTTTTTCCTAAGAAGACACACAAATCGCCAAAACATACTTGGTAAAAGTATACAAAGCCTATTTCTAAGTTTCAGCTTAGGAACCTCAAAATATGAAACAAATAAATTATTCTGCTTCTTCTAATGCTTAAAGTCTAAAAACTCCATAGGACTTTCTATTAAAGTAGGCAGATAGCCTGCAATGAGCAGGAATTCTTGGAGAGGCTACCCACTCACAATCATCAAAAAACAATGGCCTATGATGTCACTTCTGACTTTGTGGATTGGGCTCATTCTTAACCTGAGAACTCTTCCTCCAAAACTCAATCACCCTAGAGTAGCCTTTTACTCATTTTAATAGTACAAAACATAACTCTGGGTGAAGATTGTAAATGTTAATGAGACATGCAGTATGTGTACCAGCATACACAACCACAGTACATGTGTGCCCAAGGGACCAGTGGAAACATGCTTGCAAGTAACACCTCCTCACACGCTTTCATGAATAATCATGTAAGATTCTCATAAAGAGGGTTTCCCCAGAACTAGTTGGGCCTGGCTGATTCTCTCAAGCAGCATGTTCTGCCTTGACTTTCAGAGGATACTGTCACTTTAAATAATCTCTGCTGCTTTTTAACCCTTGTCATGCATCTTGGCTGAATATATACCTCCAAGATAAGAACCCAGGAACCGACATTCCTCCGGTTAACATTTCTAGGGTCTTGTTGGCCTAGGTTAATCTGCTCCCTAATCTTTTCATTTTCTCCTGAGATACTGGATCTTTGAAATGCAGAACTGATTCAACAATTTTACCATTCTTTGTGCAGTTTATCAGTTTTCTGAGGCAAAACACAGGGAAATGCCTATTTAGAGATTAAATTAAAAAGGATTTAAATGGCCACAATTTTGCATATTTCCAAGAACTTGTTAAATATAATGCTTTCAAATGTAGTAAGGTTGGCAAATTTTTGCTCTCTACATTAAGGTTTAGAAATAATTGAAACAATGTCTATATTCCAAGGAAAGCAAGCCATAATAAATATACCCAGTAGTTTACTTTTTTCACAAGATGATTCAACTATATCTTGATGTAGAGAGAAACGATTTGCTAACCTTACTACATTTGAAAAACATTAGGTTTAACAGGTGCTTGGAAATATGCAAAATTTTAGCTATTTTTCTCAACTAAGAATTTGAAATGTATTCCGATTTATATCTAGTGTTTTAAGTGGACTTGTAGGCAAAAATGAACAAACACAGACTGCTTATTTCTTCAACACGTAATTGCCTCTAGAATAATAGTTTTACCTTCTCTTGATAAGTAACTGATAGGTTGAATTCAGTGTTTTGGCTTCTATTTTGAAAAGAATGCGTCAACAAATTAGCAACAGATAATTTACTTCATAAGTATTGATAGTTTTTCTTGCGGTGGTAATTCTCAAGTGAGCAACTTTAGGTGTAAGTGTTTTATCACATTTTATTTCCAATTGTTTTCACTGACAATTAGATGTATACAAGAATGTGAACTAAGAATACATTTTTAGGGAGGGGAACATCACACACCAGGGCCTGTCAGGGGGTGGAGGGCTAGGGGAAGGACAGCATTAGGAAAAGTAACTAATGTAGATGACGGGTTGATGGGTGTAGCTGGCCACCATGGCACATGTATACCTATGTAACAAACCTACACATTCTGCACATGTATCCCAGAACTTAAAGTATAATAAAAAATATGTTTCCAAGATGTATAGTTTTTATTCTTAGTATGCTTCATGGGATATCATTTATTTTACATGTCACACATATACTATTATATACTGCAATTATTATAATGACTCAATAATAAACAAAATTGTGGCAAACATTTTCCAAGTATCAAAACAGATAAAATAACCATAGGGAAAGTAACGAACTGCAGAATGAATGCAGAAAGTTATAAAACCACTTAAAATACAGAAATTATAATTGAATCTGATGAGCATGGCTTCATTATTTGTATTTTCTCATTATTATCATGTCATACCAAATTTCCTGAACTCCGGAACAGAAAAAATAAATTTGGTTACACTAGGCAAATCTCTACCTTATTTAAAACAATAGTTCCAGAATTCTATAATTATTGGAATGATGAATGTAAGGCTAATTTATATTTAATTTTCTTCTTTTATATTTCCTTTAAATAAATTGATTGACTTAAATTTGCCTTCATTATTTTCCAAGATTCTTAACAGGCACTGAATAACTGAATGTATGTCAAAAAAAAGTAATAAGCTGAGAATTTCAATTACTTGTAGTTTTACTATTTTAAAAGTAATGTTATCGCTAATGAAAAAATTAGGCAAATTATTTCTTATCTCTAATAGATATCTAAATCATGAATAGAGAATGCTATTTTTTTAATGTGTAAAATTTTAAGTGGACTAATTAGAAAATATTAATACTAATATAATATTAATTATCTTCTTTGATATTACTTATATTGATTATATTAAACTTATATAATTATTTAATGATATAATTAATATATATAAATTGATGAAATTATTTTCTAGGAAAATAAATGATGTTCATGCATCACATTTTTAGTCTTGGTTCAAATAATAATAAATTCAGAAGGTATTCTAAAATAAACAAGTTACCTATTTGCAAACTAAGTTTATGATAAATGCCTAAAATCCAGAATATATAAGTAACTTAAATCAGCAAGCAAAAACCAAATAACCCCATTAAAAAATGGACAATGGGCAGGAACAGATACTTCTCAAAGAAAGACTACAAGTGGCCAACAATCATCAGAGAAATGCAAATCAAAACCACAATGAAATGCTTTCTCACACCAGTCAGAATGGTAATTATTAAAGAGTCAGGAAAAAAAAAAAAAGATACCAGAAAGGTTGCAGAAAGAAGGAAACAATTATTATTATGAATGAATTCTTCATTATATTTTTCCTACTCCGTTGAAGCTTTAATTTCAACAGGAAGTATACTAAGTAACTTTAAACAGCATATTCCATGATGTAGATTTAGCTTTTCTGTATAATATGACTTTTCCACTCCAATTCTAAATTACAAAAACAGCCACAGATAATTTAAGACTAGAATTAGAATGCTACAATAATAATAGGTCTATTAAATGTAATGATAATAAATAACAAAAATATTTTGGGTTGTTTTATATATAAGTAAAGCAAAATACCAAGAATGTTATGTTTTCCACAAAAGAAACCTGTCAGATATTATTCTTCCAAATTTACATATACTACAGTTTGATAAAGGAAAAGTTATCTGTTAACAGTTTCACAGCAGATAAGATAAAAAGTTGGTATAAAATCACATCTGTCAGATTACAGACCCAGGTTCTATTATACAATGAAGTTATCTTAATCATAAAATATTTTCTTTCTCAATCATTTGCTTCATGTTTCCACATAAACAATACAGTATAAAATTAATCACTCCTGTTATTCTCACACTGTCATAAAGAACTACCTGAGACTGGGTGATTTATCAATAAAAGAGGTTTAATTGGCTCACGATTCTGCAGACTGTACAGGAAGCATGGCTGGGGAGGCCTCAGGAAACTTATCATGGCAGACAGCAAAGGGGAAGCCAGCCTGCCCTACATGGCTGGAGTAGGAGAGGGAAGGGGTGAAGGGGGAGGTGCTACACACTGTCAAACAACCAAATCTCCTGAGAACTCTATCAAGAGAACAACAAAAAGGAAGTCTGCCCCCATGATTCAATCACCTCTCACCCGGCCTCTCCTCCAACACTGGGAATTACAATTCAACATAAGATTTAGATGAGGACACAGAGACAAACCATATCATTCTTTCCCTGGTCCCTTCCAAATTTCATCTCCTTCTCACATTTCAAAGCACAATCATGCCTTCCCAATAGTCCTCCAAAGTCTTAACTCATTTCAGCATTAACTCAAAAGTTCAAGTCCAAAATCTCATCTAAGACCAGGCAAGTCCCTTCTGCTTATGAGCCTGTGAGATCAAAAATTAGTTTATTACCTCCAAGATATGGTGGGTGTACAGGTATTGGCTAAATGCTCCCATTCCAAAAGGAAGAAATTGGCCAAAATAAAGGGGATACAGGCCTCGTGCAAGTCTAAAACCAAGGAAGTCAGTAATTCAATCTTAAGGCTCCAAAATCATCTCTTTGGATTCCATGTCTCACATTCAGACCACATGTACAAAAGGGTAGTGGGCAGGCCTGTCCCTGTGGCTCTGCAGGGCTCAGTTCCCATGATCGTCCTCAAGGACTGATGTTGAGTGCCTGTGGCTTTTGACAGGCTGTTGGTGGATCTACCACTCTGGGGTCTGTAGGATAGTGGCCCTCATTCTCACAGCTCCACTAAGCAGTGACCCAGTTGGGACTCTGTGTGGGGCATACAACCCCACATTTCCCCTCAGCACTAACCTAGTAGAGGTTTTCCATGAGGGCCCTGACCCTGCAGCAAACTTCTTCCTGGGTGTGCAAGTGTTTCCATACATTCTCTGAATTCCATACATTCCATACATTCCATACATTCTCTGGGCAGAAGCTCGCAAATCAAATCTTGTGATAATTCTATGATGAGAACACCAAAGGGGAAGTTTGACCCTATGATTAAGTCACTTCACTTCCCATCAGGCAGGAACAAAACATTTACTATATCTTAGTACAAATGATATTTTTAAAAAATATTTTCTCTTCCTATTCTTCCTAAGAGTTATACATGTTGAAAGAAATAATTGACTAATGTACCTTACTTGTGAAAATACCTGAAAATAATTTTTAACCTTACTTTTTGTTTAAATCCAAAAATAAATAGACATTGTCACCACTTACGATCTGTCAACAACTGCACCTTTATTATTATTTCTTATTAAATGTGCATTTAATGCTAGGCACATTGTATGTTTTGTGTATACATGTATGCTTCAATTTACATTTGAAATATACTCAATAAGTCAAGTTCTAGTTCAACTAAATATCATTTAAAATATAACTTTTGGACATATTATATAGTCTGTATTTTAGGCATAAATTCAGAAGTACAAACAATGATACTGAAGCATAATGATTTCCTGCATCTTTTTTATTCTATGCATAGTTCAATAAAACATTTAAAAATGTAAAAATGATAAAACTTAAAGGAAAATATCAAAATACTTCTGTGCTGATATCTTTCAGTGCACTAATACTTGTTAAAAGTAAATGGCATAAATTCCCTAGGTGAGATTTATCATAAGGAAAAAAATTAAATTTATTCTAATATTTGATTCATCTAAATCATGTGGATGCAAATATTAAACTCAGATTAATATTTGACTTTTGCTGAATGAAAATAGAATAGAAAAATTGTTGACAGTGTAGCAGTTAAAATCTATTTAAATCATGCTTTCATTTTGATGGATACAGAGAAGATAAATATTTTCACACATGAACAAATGTACCAGATTGATTTTTCTCTCCACCAATATGAGTGTGTTTTATGTGTAAAAAGTTTGTCTTTGTTGTTTATGAGATAGTCTCATTTTCTAGAAGTGAAGGCAAAACTAATATTACCCAGATTGGCAAAGGGAGTAATTTTGTTAGTTATTTTGCTTATTGACTTCAAAATGTCCTTAGAAGATGCAGAAAATCAGTATGCTTCAGTATTATCATTTGTACTCCTGAATTTACACCTAAAATACAGACTATATAATATGTCCAAAAGTTATATTTTAAATGATATTTAGTTGAACTACAACCTGACTTCTAGAGTATATTTCAAATGTGAATTAAAGCATATATTTATACACAAAGCATGCAATTTGTTCTCAAATTTGTAGTGTTCTCAAAGTTGTAGTAGACTAGTTCTCAAAGTTTATAGTAAACTAACAAAGCTAGAGTTCTCAAAGTTGTAGTAAACATTTGCATCTTTGTTCATTCGTCAAAATTAAAATACAACTTTGAATTATTCTTGAGATTTATCATTTAGCTCTATTTTTCAAAAACACAAAATATGTTTTATTCAACACTTCCAAAATCTTAAATACCCTTTATATTAGTTCTCCCTGGTCTGAAATCATCTGGAGAAAACAATATTACGTATATATTCAGCCTATGGTGTGCATGTATCTATAGGTATGAATACAGATGTACTCATATATATACATTTATTCATATATACATACCTACACCCAGATACATACAAGGGTACTTCAAAGAGTTTGTTAAAAAAAATGGAATAAAATGCCAAAAATTTAAAAACAGAAACTTTATTGCTCAATATAAACTGCATCCAGTTCAAGACACTTTTGTAACCAATGAAACCACTCATTTTCATCAATTGCTAAAGAACTGAGGGTACTGGGAATTTAATCATGTCAATTCAGTCATTTTTACATTATTAACTAAAAAAAATGGGTGCCCATTAAAGATTTTTAAGATTAGGAAATAAAAAGAATTAAGAAGAGACAAATCTGGACTGTAAGGTGGATGTCTAATGATTTTCCATTGAAACACTTACAAATTTCCCTTGTGTGATGACAGGAAAGAGCAAGATCTTGGCTGTGGTAAAGTAGAACTCTTTGGTGAAGCTTTCCTGGATGTTTTTCTGCTAAAGCTTTGGCTAACTTTCTCAACATACTCTCATAATAAGTAGATATCATTGTTGTTTGGCCCTTCACAAAGTCAACAAGCAAAACCCCTACACATTCCAAAAAGCTGCTTCCATGACCTTTGCTCTTGACTGGTCTACTTTTGCTTGACTGGACCACATTCACCTCTTGGTAGCCATCACTTTGTCTTCAGGATTCTATTGGCAAAGCCATGGTTCACCTTCTGTTACAATTCTTCAAAGAAACACCTCAGGATCTTGGTCTCATTTATTAAAACTTTCCATATGAAGCTCTGCTCTTGACTGAAGCTGATCTGGACACAACGGTTTGGGCACCCATTGAATGAAAAGTATGCTCGACTTTAATTTTTCAGTCAGGATTGTGTAAGGTGGGCCAGTTGAGGTATCCATGGCATTGTCTATTGTTTCTGCTGTTAATCATTGATTCCCTTCAATTAGGGCACAAACTAGATGATTTTTTCTTGCAAATTGATGTGGTTGTCTCTCGCTGCAAGCTCGATCTTCAACATCATGTCATCCTTTATTAAAACAAGTTATCCATTTGTAAACTGCTGATGTCTTTGGGGACTTGTCCCCATAAACTTTCTGTAAAGCATCAATGAATTAATCATTTGTCTACCCAAGCTTCACCATAATTTTGACACATATTCTCTCTTTCATTTTAGCAGAATTTATGTTGCTCTGAAAGAAGCACTTTTCAAACTGATGTCTTTTACCTCTTAGTGCCTCAAAATAGATCCTGTTCAGACATGTTATAGCAAGATGTAATGAGTTTTTCTGAGAAAATGTTTTTTAGATCTAGGTATAGATGTTTTCGTTTTTCATAGTATGCACTTTCCGTGAACTTTTTGAGGACTTTTCTTCAAAATTAAATGTTATTTAATAAAAATAAATTTGAGAAATGCCTGTTCATATCCTTTGCCCACTTTTTGATGGGGTTGTTTGTTTTTTTCTTGTAAATTTGTTTGAGTTCTTTGTAGGTTCTGGATATTAGCCCTTTGTCAGATGAGTAGATTGCAAAAAATTTTCTCCCATTCTGTAGGTTGCCTGTTCACTCTGATGGTAGTTTCTTTTGCTGTGCAGAAGCTCTTTAGTTTAATGAGATCCCATTTGTCAATTTTGGCTTTTGCTGTCGTTGCTTTTGGTGTTTTAGACATGAAGTCTTTGCCCATGCCTATGTCCTGAATGGTACTACCTAGGTTTTCCTCTAGGATTTTTATGGTATTAGGTCTAACATTTAAGTCTCTAATCCATCTTGAATTAATTTTCGTATAAGGAGTAAGGAATGGATCCAGTTTCAGCTTTCTACTTATGGCTAGCCAATTTTCCCAGCACCATTTATTAAATAGGGAATCCTTTCCCCATTTCTTGTTTCTCTCAGGTTTGTCAAAGATCAGATGGCTGTAGATGTGTGGTATTATTTCTGAGGACTCTGTTCTGTTCCATTGGTCTATATCTCTGTTTTGGTACCAGTACCATGCTGTTTTGGTTACTGTAGCCTTGTAGTACAGACATTTCTCAAAAGAAGACATTCATACAGCCAACAGACACATGAAAAAATGCTCATCATCACTGGCCATCAGAGAAATGCAAATCAAAACCACAATGAGATACCATCTCACACCAGTTAGAATGGCGATCATTAAAAAGTCAGGAAACAACAGGTGCTAGAGAGGATGTGGAGAAATAGGAACACTTTTACACTGTTGGTGGGATTGTAAACTAGTTCAACCATTATGGAAAACAGTATGGCGATTCCTCAAGGATCTAGAACTAGATGTACCATATGACCCAGCCATCCCATTACTGGGTATATACCCAAAGGATTATAAATTATGCTGCTATAAAGACACATGCACTCGTATGTTTATTGCAGCACTATTCACAATAGCAAAGACTTGGAATCAACCCAAATGTCCATCAGTGACAGATTGGATTAAGAAAATGTGGCACATATACACCATGGAATACTATGCAGCCATCAAAAAGGATGAGTTTGTGTCCTTTGTAGGGACATGGATGCAGCTGGAAACCATCATTCTTAGCAATCTATCACAAGAACAGAAAACCAAACACCGCATGTTCTCACTCATAGGTGGGAACTGAACAATGAGATCACTTGGAGTCAGGAAGGGGAACATCTCACACAGGGGCCTGTCATGGGGAGGGGGGAGGGGGGAGGGATTGCATTGGGAGTTATACCTGATGTAAATGACAAGTTGATGGGTGCAGCACAGCAACATGGCACAAGTATACATATGTAACAAACCTGCACGTTATGCACATGTACCCTACAACTTAACGTATAATAATAATAATAAATAAATTAAAAATAAATAAATAAATAAATTTGATAATTATAATTCGTGGTTGTTTGATTTTCAATGACATATCATAGCCTCTAGACTAGTACTATATTTAGGATTGACACTGTCTTATCGACACTGGAAGGAAGACTTCTGGTTCTGGTACTGAGTACTACAGTAGATACAGGTGAGAGAAATTACAATGAAATCAACAGTAGGAAAGATCAGAAAGATGCAAGAATATAGTTATCCCATTGCTTTAGCTAGATAGCTTTTACTTAAAAAAGACTCCATCTCTTTTCCATTAGCACATATTTGATGATTAAGGCTATTAGCCAAACTAACATAAATAAATTTATAAAAATAGCACTATTCAAGTTGTAATCATCATGCTCTGTCTCTTCCCAATAAAGACTGCACATTTTGGAATAGATTGAATGACACACATAATTAGAGAAAGGGAATCTTCAACATCATTTTAACTAAAACTTGATGTTACTATAGTTTTCTCTCTTTTAATCTTAGTAAGCAGCAACGATTAAAAATAATAAGATGGACTCTTCCACCTCCAGGAATCTGGAATAGAACTTACTTTCCTTATTTGGGGGATTAAGTATAGCCATCCTGACTGTTATATGTAAAACAAACCTAATAATACTCTGAGGGGTGGAGACAAGGGGTCAGACTGGGTAGGTCTTCTGGACCAAAAGAGTGACAGGGCACTAAGTTTTGTCAAATTTATTTTTGCCATATGTATCCCAGATTTGATGCTGAAGAAACCAGCAACCTGAAAATAGCAATCGGCAGAAGTAAAACAAATAAGAATAAGAGAAATATTGCTCTTTCTTGTCTAAAAATCAGGAAAGATACAGTCTATACAGATCTATCTGTATAGACAAAAATATTTAGGAAATAACTGCTTTCCTGCAAACACCACAGAAAAACTGTGGTCCCTACCCCTAGCCATACAGTAAAGGCAGAGTGATGATCTTAGACTTCCACCTTAGTTACCACCATAACAAAATCCCTCCTCACACATTCAGCCTCCACTGGAGTGGTTTTACAGGAGGTCATGCAGGGAGTTAGAGTTTTCCATGTCCATGGAGATCACAAGGGGAGCCTGCACTTCTCCCTTTTCACTGGATGGTGTCATAAGTGGCCTAGGAAACAGTATGGGCTTATAACACTGCCCAGCAGTGATGAGGTTGCTATTTCAGGATATCAGTGGAGACCATGTGGAGTGAGTAATGAGGTAATCCTATTCCTTGAAACCAGAAAGGTATCAGTGGAGGCCTAGTAGAAAGCCACAAATCTTAACCTTGTTCAGCAGCAAAAAGGCCACCCCATTTTAGGTATCAATGAAGTCCTTGTGGGGACCCTAGAATTCTACATTCACCTGGAAAAAATAAGGTGACATCCTCTACTTCTCTTGCTAAAAAGGTGTTAGAGAAATCAAGCTAAAACAGAAGATGTAAATAAAAACCAGAACCTCACAACATAATATCCTAAATGTACAGCTTTCAATTAAAAATCACTCCTCATGCCTGGAAACAGGAAGATCTCAAACTGATTGAAAACTATACACACATATTGTACCAATATCAATTTCCTCCTTTTGATACTGTATCATGATCATGTAAGATGTAACCACTAAGAAAAACTGGTGACATGCATTGATCCTCTCTGTACTATATTTGCAACTTCTGTGAAGGCATAATTACTACAAAATGAAATATTTAAGGAAAAGATAGCACAGTAAATAGCAGGTGTAGTGATCTGCCGTTAACACACTTGTTTTCAGTAATCTGCTGCTAACACAGAGCCTTTTCAGATAATTTTCTAAAAAAAATATCTTTTATATTCTCAGAATGGAGGTTTCACAATATATAGAAGAATATGGGTTTTCTTTTTCTCTACTAAGGGGTGACTAAATGAAGATTATGGGGAAAAATACCAAATTAAAGTTCTCACACCCCTGAGCCACCAATGTAATCAGTTAGTATTGCTACTTGTCCCCTGACCTAAATGCTATAGACACATGCTCAGTTGCCTATTTTGTAGCCCAATTGAAAAGTATAATAGACACATAAATATGAGCAATATGGAATTATTTCTCTTCCTGGGAAGTGTTGAATTGTTGCAAAATTGAATATATTTTAAAATCCTGCTTATAGAATACAAATAATTTCAATTAATGTTTCACTACACAACTGCATACTTATTTTAGTTAAGTTGACAATTTATTTTACCTAGAAATATGATATTAATTTTTCAAAAGCAGTCTGCATTGCAATGAATAACTTTGTGAATTACTCCATGTTAATGTTTATATTTGGCTGACATATTTCTCTGCTGCTGACAGTTCATTTCTCTAGGATCAACAGCTTGTAGACAAAAGGAACATTTTTCTTTCTGCACTAGCAGGTGCACAAGTAAGATGTCAAATTCAGTGAACATTTCTCTACCCTTAATATGCTTCTTAAAATTTGGGATGTTAAGTCATATAAATATTCCTTGGGTTATTATTTTATTACCAATGCTATCTCTCAATTATATGCCTGGCCCATGAACTATATGAAATGTAGAAACAGCTCATTTCTTAAATATTTCAGTTGGTACTTCTGTATGTAACCCAATAAAAAGGACATTTTGTTAATCACAGTAGTGTTATCTCACCTAATATTATTAGCAATGATTTATTTATAGCTAATATACAGTTAATATCCAAAGTTACCTATTTTTTCTAAGATGTATTTTGCTGTTGTTGACTTTACTGAAAAATTATGAGATAGTGTTTTAAATCATAAATTATTTTGGAAAATTATCCACTCTAGCTGTCAGAACATCAGTGACTCTTTAGCACTGTATACCTCTGAAATCCTTGTTCATTCTTCACTCAACAGCAACTGTTCTTTGTTATTCTTTTTTTGAATCTGTCCTTGAACATGTGCAGTCTGTCCTGGGAGATGTGCAGTTGAGAACACTACTTGGAGGAACTTCTAAGCAGATTATTAGGGCTCTTTGTCTGCCATTCTCTCCTCTTTGGACCCTACACAACAAATTTCAGCAAACTTAGCAAAGAGGGCACTCTCCTTTTGAGCTATACTTTTCTGAACAACAATTTGGAAACAACTTCTTTTGAGAAACCAAACTATGGAGACTTGTCCAGGGTCAAGAATGATGGTCTAGACTCTTCAAGTTTGCTTATTCTTTGATTTGCTAAAAAAAAGGTCTAAGTCTGAGGTCTTACACTGTTTACTGTGCTTCTAAGGAGGCAACCTCTTCTTACTTGTGCCTGCTTTACCAGGCTTCAAAGTACTCCATATATGTCATTTTAGGGTATTTCTGTGATCATATTTAGCCAAGGCCCACAGAACCATGTAGATGTAAACAGTTTATAGATATACATACATTGGATTTTCACCTATATAAAAATTTGCTTAAATTTTGTTTGACTGATGATAACCTCATTACTTGACAATGAATTAATTTAGAAAGAATCAGTTGTGAGTTAATTATAATGTTCAAGGTACATATAATTAATTTTACTACTGTACTAGAGTCATAATTAATATAATCCATCCTAAGACATTAATGCAAATGAGTAATTGCAGTTCTAGGCTCTTAGCCATGGACATGCAGATTAGTATTTGCAAAAAGATTATGAAAAACACTATGGACTACTAATATTTCACACTAAGTAGGGTAGTTTGATCTAGTTAATCTTTCACTTTAAATTTTATCAATAATATTTTCTAAATTAAATTAATATGCTCAAGAGAAAACAAACTTTGGAAACAGTTTATAAAAGACTCATAACTTAATTTGAAATATAAACTGGTTGTTAAATAAATTTCTATTTTATTTTTAAAAATTCATTTAAATAGAGTGAGTTCTTAATTATTCATGTCATTAGGATTTGAAAGAAAGGTAGAATGTTAAAGTGTTTTGAGTG